>NC_135423.1:725000-917500 GCF_051991245.1 Festucalex cinctus
GCCTTAAAAAACTGATTTGCATACTGTAGTGCGGGGGGGAAAAAAACCCATCACGATTTTCGTATTTTTCCAACCGGTTTCGCCTCCTCACTCAGCGGCCGCGCGAAGAATGCGGCCGGTGTCGGATTCCACATTGGCACCCGTCGGGCGTCGCCTCCCACCTGTTCTCCTCGGGGATGTGCAGGGCCATCATGACGAGCGGCTCGGTGCACTCCAGCATCCAGCCCAGCTTCTCGCTCACTTTGCCCACCTCCGGGTTGAGGAAGTGGTTGGGCATCCGGCTCCAGATGACCGGGGTCAACATCTGGACGTCCAGCCTGGGGGGGCACTGGGGCACCGGGTTCTTGCGCTCGCTGCGGAACATGGCGGCCGAGATGGGCATGATGTTCTGGGGGGGGGCGGGGCACAGCGGGGAAGCTTTCACACTCACGGGAGCAGCGAGAAGGAGAAAAGTGGGCGGCGGCCACGCACCTTGAGTTTTCCCAGCTCCAGTTGTGCCATGTTTTGACTGGAAGGCTGGATGAAGACGGCAGGGAAAAGTTTGGTGTTGGGTTCCACCTGAGACAGAACGTGTGCTTTTACTACACGAGCACTGCTAAAAAAGAAATACATCTAACCAACCACATTGGTAGCAATTAAAACATCCACATAGCTTAATGCTAACACGTAATGGGAAATGTCACACACAGGCTAATAAGTAGCATCTCCGTGGCCCTGTTTTAACAATGAACACAAAGGCCACGTTTGCTCACCTGGTAGAAGGTGTTGATTTCCTTGCCGTTGGCCGTGAAGGTCATGAGGCCCGTGGCCAAGTCCACCAGGCAGCCGACCACCATGTCCTCCTGACTGAAGCGGGTCTGCTGGGTGCTGACCAGGTCCCCTCCCCACACCATGTAACAGTTGCTGTGCTTCATACTGCACGCAAACGTTCGCAGTCACAATCTTCTCATCTTGGTTTTTTTGAAGTTTCTGAGCATCTTCCCAATCAGCATCAGACATTGAATAGTGTTCAGACCCAAAACTTTCCAGAGAGCATTAATGAGTCGTTTTTGGAGAGTCGCGATTCCAAGGAGGTCCCGATAATATCAAGCAAGCAGCGACGCGAGTTGCACAAACGAACGAACCTGTCGTGTATGTTGCCCTTGTCGTCGCCCACGGTGACGGTGACGTTGCGCACTTTGGAGAGATCGAAAGTCGGGTCAAACTGGTGGTAGTCGGGGGTAACCCAACCGATCCACACGCCGGTCGGCTCCTGCCCGGCGAAGATCCTCACCGAGTAGTAATACTGGAACGGGGAAAAATGATCGGTGAAAGTTTGAAGAATCATAACACAGTTCGTCAAATAGTTGGGATGTAACGATATCCGAATATCACGATACGATAATTCTCACAATATTGTGGGGAGGTTGGCGATATCTACAAAAGGTCACAATATTGTGAAAAAATGAGCTCATACTAAAAAAACAACAAAAAAAAACACAATATTGCGCTTTTGTACATAACAGCAATACATATAAATTACCTTCAATCTCTAATCACAATATTGAGGCACTAAATCGCTAATGCAAGCCCACATTGAGTTTCTCTAAATATTGACTCATTTTAGCATTTTACAATCCCCCTTCATCTGACAATTAGTGTATTTGAAACATGAGAAGGGCCAAAACATACCTCATGAAAATTAAACTGCACTATAAAAACTAGCCGCCAGAGGGTGCTAGAACTGCACAAATGGAAATCAACCTGACTTTTTTTTTTTTTTTTAACAGCTGTGTAGCTTTTAAATATCGTGAACATGACGACGACGATATTGTGGCAGTTTTAATATCACGATATCACGATATTGCCGGTATCGTTACATCCCTATCTCTATGTATATCCCTTTCGTCGTATACGAGTAAAATGTCCGTCTCCTCATTTGTGTATTTTTTTAAATGTCATCGATGATGTTGAAAGTTGAGACATTTTGCGTGTCGTGCGTCTTACAGTGGTGGTGTTCAGAATGATCTCCGGGTCATCTCGGTCGTCGGGGACAACGTCCTCCACCAGGCGGGGCACGGTGGGCGGGGCGGGGGGAGGAGCCAGAGGTGTCATGGCGGCCTTCTTGGCTTTGAAGAAAAATCTGAGGTGCAGAGAGGAGAACATTTCGAGACCGAGCCCCGCCTGGGATAAGTGAAAACCAACCGTAAGTGACGTCTGCATATCGTGCATACAAATTCGATCTCATCTTGCGATCTCATACGCGGAAAAAATAACTGGCAGAACAAGAAGAAAAAAAAATATTATGCTGAAAGCACCTGTGAACAATTACAATTAAAATAAATAAATACAATTAAAAAATGTCATTAAAATAAAAAAAATACATTAAATTAAAAAATGACATTAAAATTTAAAAAAAAATCGACAAAGGGAGGCCGAAATGTAGAACAAAAAGAACCTCAAAGTATTGGATGCTGCACCAGAACAGAAAAATACTTTGAGGTTCTTTTTGTTCTACATTCCTTTTTGGATTTTTTTTTTTTTATGTGAATTTTTTATACTTCATTTTTCATAAATCTTCAGACTTTTCTGCCTTTCTGTCAAATTTCTGCCATTATTGGCAGTTTTATGGTAATTTTCTGTTTCTCTTCTTTTTGGACATGTTGTGTTTTTTTTTTTTTTACTTTTTGTTATCAATTTTCAGATTTTTTGACAACTTTGTTGACATTTTTATGGTAATTTTCAGGACTTCTGCTTTTGCTTTTGGACATTTTATAGTAATTTTTTGAATGTTTTATTTTTTGTCTTTTTCAATCAATTTGCTGTTATTTTTGGCAATTTTCTGTTATCCTTCTTCCTTTTTGGACATTTTACAATATTTTTTAAAAACAAGTTTTCCATCAACCTTTCATCTCTCTTTTCTGACAACTTAAAAATTTGGATTTTTTGAATATTTAATTGTTCATTTTCTTATTTAATCGTTTAAATAATATTATGTCTAAAAAAGAGAAAGCAATGAAATATCTAACAATATTAATTTCTACTTTTAACAGATTAATGCAATTAAATAATTTTTTTTTTTTTTTAAGATCGAAAGGGAGCAACAGTTCGAGGGACCAAAGAGCCCCACGTGGCTCCAGAGCCGCAGGTTGCAGACCCCTGATATAGCCCTTAAACACAAAAGGGCTTTTTTTTTTTTTGACACCCTCCCAGTTGACAAACATGAACACCATCTTGACCACCAGAAGCGCAATCTTACCCTCTTTTCTTTCCCTTCTCCGTCACAGTGTCCTTCTCGTTCTCCTGCAAAATCTCCTTGGGCACCGACGGCTCCTTCTTGTCTTCGTCCTGCTCCTTGCGGCTGGCCGACTTCTTGAGGACTTCGAACTCCGAGTCGGGCTCCACCACCACCACGTCGTCTTCGGGGATGGTGAGCGCTCGGGTGAGCAGCGTGGTGCCCGCCGGGATCTTGAAGGTCTCGTGGAACTGGACCGGCATGCTGAGCCGGAGGAACATCATGTCCGTGTTGGCGTTCTGCGAGCCGAAGGTCTTGTGGGTCAGCTTCAGGCAGGGGGCGCTGTCCACCGTCCCGTCCACGCGGGACACCTTCGGGGATCGATGGCAAAATAAGATCGCGTTTCATCCATCTGTTCATTTGATCTTGTATTGCTCCCAAAAACGTATCAATACGTTCTATTTTAAATGTTTTTAAGTGTCCCAAAGACACATTTATACGTTTTTTTTTTTTGGTTTGTTTTTATGCTAGAGCATACAAAAGCTTTGATGCAACTACTGCTGCAAAGAATGGTTGAAGAAATGGTAGCTATTACACAAACGGCCAGCAAGTGGCAGCAGAGTATAAGAGATCAACCAGGGCCATGTTGGGGGAAAAAATTCTAAATACGTTTGTGAATAATGATGAAACTTAGCTCTCTTCTAATGCTAATTGCTGCAAAACGGAAACAGATAGAAACATACTTTTTTTTCCTGATGAAAGAAGAGACTTTGATCTTTCTTTTGGTAGGTTCCATGTTTTTATACCAATAGAAAGCAATATCCTGTGGGCCTTGCAAAATCAGTCAAAATCCAGGAAAACAGCCGGCAATGAATGAGTTAATGGCATTTATATTCATTTTAATAAGAAAATATTATTTGAGAGACGGTTTTGAATTAATGACATAAACTTGTATCTCAAGGCGCCCCTGTATTAAGTTCCATACAATTGCATTTAATCTTTAAGAACAGCTTTTTTTACACATTTATTTTTGAACCAATAGATACTTATTTAATTAGTATTTGCGATACATTTAAAAAAAAAAAAAAAAGACAATACAGAAACGGGTTTGTGAGAATTAAACGCCGACGCGATTGCCAATATGGCTCTTCGTTCGGCGTTTACCGATGACGAGAGCCAATGGGCGTTGGTTACCTCCAGGTGGTTGTGGTCGGCGGGGACGGGCTGAAACTGGGGCAAGCTTTTGCTGAACCACATGGTGATGTCGCGCTTCATGTTGATGGCGAACGGCTCGAAGCCTTCCTGAAGGCCGCAGATGGCAAAGTAGCGCAGGCTGCTGACATTCTGGCCCAGATTAATCCTTCCGACCTGCGACAGGCCCAGCGCGCACACCGGGATGAAACCTGAACAGTTACAAAAAAAAAAAGAGAAAAAGAACAAAGTCATATTGCATGACTGACGTCAGTATGATTTGATACCTTCTAGAAGTGATAGAAACTCTCACCTTCTCCAATTTCAATATCTTTGAAAGCCATCTCCGAGCCAGAGTCGCTGATGAGCATTTCGCCGTTGAGCGTGAACATGATGTTCATCTCCGTCAGGTCGATCATGCAGCCCACCACGTCGCCCGACTGCCACTGGCGGCCGAAGGGCTCGTTGCCGATGTGCCACCTTTGAGCCTGAAAAAAAACATCACATAGTCATTAGCTCATTTGCTCACAATAACGCGTAAATACGTTTTTTTAAATGTTCTAAGTGTCCCAAAGACGTATTTATACGTTTTTTTGGTTGTTGTTGTTTTTATGCTAGAGCATACAGAAGGCTTTGATGCAGCCTCTCAACTGCAAAGAAGGGTTTCAGAAATGGTAATTATTACACAAACGGCCAGCAGGTGGCATCAGAGCAAAGGAGATCAACCAGGGCCATGTTGAAAAAAAAGCTAAATTACTTACAATTTGAAATCGATTTGTGAAAATTGATGAAACTTAGCTCTCTTCTAATGCTAATTACTGCAAAACGGAAACAGATAGAATCATACTTTTTTTTTTCCTGATGAAAGAAGAGACTTTAATCTTTCTTTTGGTAGGTTCCATGCTTTTATAGCAATCGAACACAATATTCTGTGGGCCTTGCAAAATCGGTCAAAATCCAGTAAAACAGCCGGGAGCGAACGGGATTGCGAAATGTGAAAATGGAGGCGAGTGAATGAGTTAACTATGAAAAAAAAAAAATTTGAGTAACAAAAAGTTGTATTCATAGATCAAATTTGAACAACAAGCACAATAGAGGAGCACTGGGTCTAAATTGTGTTAACTTAAAGATCTGTATGTGTGTCCCCCTTGTTCAGACTAGGGCCCGGCCGATTAATCGGCCGATTATTGGCCTTCAAACATCGGCCAAAACAATTATTTCCCCCTTAAAACGTTATTGAAGAAAACTGACATTTCCGACGCTGTGAAAGTGCCCCGGATGCACCATTTTGCTTTCGTAGCATTAGCAACTCGCAAGTGTGTAGCGTATGTTATTCCGCTTCTTCTGTTGTCCCAAAGTGTCCTTTCAGCTGTTTAATGACGTCGCAGTTGGAGTTAACTGTAAAACTAACCACACAACGTAAACAATTACATCCACTGTACATTTAAACACAAAACGTGCTTCGTTTCTAAAACATCGCTAGCATAGCGCGAACAGGAAGTTAGCAAATGCTAACAGGAAAACAGGAAGTTAGCGTTTCCTTCAAATAACAAATATCCATACACAAATCTTGTGGGAACACATATCAACACAACAGATGAGATAACACCACGCAAAGGCACACATTCTTCTGTATTTCAATTTCAAATTCTTCTTCTGTACTCACTTTAAGTGTGTACGCCATAGACGCGTGGCACCACACTGCCCCCAAGAGGCCAAAACGTACAGGAAGAGTCAAGTTATCTTGATTTATATAGAGCGTTCAAACAGCCTTCGCTGTCAGTATTTGTATTATATATATTTTTAATAAATAATCGGCAGATTAATCGGTAATGGCGGGGTATTTTTTTTCTGCCAAAAATCAGCATCGGCCTCAAAAAGTGCATATCGGCCGGGCCCTAGTCCAGACTGCTGTAAACGCTTGACTTGCATCCAAATATCAGCCGAGTTGGACTGACCTTGTTGCCGTTAAAGACGTAAGCGAGCTCATCGGCTCCCAGTTCGGTGTCGGAGCGGACGCTCGGACGGGCCCAGCCCACTCGCATCTCGCCCGTGGTGACGGCCTCGAACTCAAAGTACCACTTCCCTTGCGTGACGCCGTACGAACGCTCGGCCCGGAAGAGTCGCACCTTGTCGCCGCGGATGTTCTCCAGCCCGTGGCCGGCTGCACCAAGAGGGACACAAAAAAAAATTTCTCAACAGGAAAACAGGTTTTGATCTTCACAAGAACAAAGCAAACAAAATTTTGTCCTGATAAAAAGTTGTCATTTTATGAGAATTAAAGGGATACTTAGCTCATTATAGCAATAAAAAGTAATAATAATATTTTGTCCATAATAAATGTGATACTTTTGTTATTTTACTCAGGTAACCAATCACAGCTCACCTGTTTTCTAGGTTTGGTCATGTGGCATTCACAAGCTGAGCTGTGATTGGTTACCCGAGCCCTTGTGATGTCATTTTCAGTCGACAGCAAGTTGCAAAATGTGTTGTTAAATGTACTAATTGTACATGAAAAATAATGAAAATATCAAATTTATTACAGGCAAAATATTCATGTTTGACTGCCAAAAATGGCTAAATAAGTAAAGTATCCCTTTAAATTGTGGCCAAATCAGAATATTGTGACGAAAGTGTATTTATTTTATTTTTTATTTAATTTTTTTTTTACACACACAAAGTGACACCTACTAAAATTAGCTCTTCAAGTACTGTATCTATTACAGTAGGCCCAAGTATTAATAATAATAATTTTAATAACAATAATAATAATAATTTCAATAATAATAATAAAATAATATAATATAAATAATTAAAATAATAATAAAAAGAAATAATAATAAAATGTATTAATTTTAAATCATTTTTAATTAAATAAAAGTTCAAATAAAAAAAATGTGCCTAAATAACACTTCTTAAAAATTAAAAGCAAATGTATTGTACTAAAAAGTGAAGTATTAATTATTTTGCATACCACCAGAGTACCACATTTTAATCACTGCAATAGAGTATCAAAAATGTGTTATTTTTGTCATATTTTGGATTTTATTCTGGAATAGACACTTGCGTAAAAATAGTCTAGTATAAACACAGGGATTATAGTTTCAAAAATATGTATTTTGTTGACTTTATTCCCATAATATTTCCCCTTTGTTTAAAAACAAAAAAAGACCATTTTTGTCGGGTTGTCATAATTTTTAATATGTTACAGTCATATCAGAGCTTTTAATAGGCTCAAATCTAAGGTAGAGAAGTGCTGTAACACTATTTATTGTATTGGTATGCCCTTTTTTTTCCTTTTTTTTTTTTTCTTTTTAAATCAGACAACATTATTTGATGCAATTTTGCCAAACATTGTCTCACATCGTCCAAACCCGGCGTCTCGGCGCCTCAATTTTCGAAGCGCTTGCATAACTTTCCGAAGACGACTCACTGCTCTCCTGGTCCGGAGGTTCGATGTTGTAGCCGTAGCCGATGAGTGTGCGGACGGCGTTGTTGACGCTGTCCCTGTTGGTCTTCTTGGTTCGCTCGTCCAGCAAGTTGTAAGGCACCAGACGAGGGTTTCGCTTATTCAGGATGTCCTGAGAGAAATGTTTTACAAATGATGTAACGTAGATGTTCTCCACCGCTGGCTGCATTTTCTACTTGGTCAATTTCTTACCTGCACTATGCTGTAAGTCCAACCTTGTCGCACACGATCCCTCGCCCAAACATTATGTCCGTTTTCTGCCAATTTTTCCACAAGTTGGTTCTGGTTGGGTGTCAGCTTGACATGGTTAAGGTCGAGCGGCGCGGGCTTGTACCCGTTGCTCATGACATAGCTACAAAATTGGACAAATCAGGTTTTTCCCCCTCACCCGTCAAATATTTGTGTCAAAAAAATATGAACAACAAGCGTACGTTTTTGGCAGCTTGATTTTCTTGAGGTTCTCTTCGGCTTTCTCGTCACCCATGCCGACATGGCAGCCCAGGGCCAGGAGTGTCCTGTCAGGATGTCGACAAATGCAAGTCGTTTCAAGTCCGTCTCAAGTCACAAGCCAGTCTTGAAAGTCTTCCAGCCGTTTATACTGTCATGACGTATATATTCCTCAAGTACATTTTTCAACGGGTAGACATGGAATGAAATGAAACGTAGGTTTCCAAACCACTGTATTGACTAACTGATCCATGTAGATGGGGCTGTTGCAACACTTTGGATTCAAGATCAGATAGAAGATAACGATCAGGGAGTGAATCTCAATTTTTATTTTATTTTTTAATGTCGATTACGAGGGAGAGCATGTCAAGTCGTTTAGATTTTGCAGAGATAAGACTCAAGTCCGTATCTTTGCTGTCTTTACGTTCTGACACTAGCTTCCAACTAACTGAAAGAAACAAGACGCTCACTTGAGAGTCTCGCCGGACATCTGCAGGTTGTAGTTCCTCTCAGGCTCGGGGAGACCTTGGAAGTCCACCAAACAGGGATGAAGCTTCTTGTTGTCGTCTCTGAGCTGTGAAAGTAATGCCAAAAAATATTAACAATAATATATATATGTATATATATATATATATATATATATATATATATATATATATATATATATACCGTATATATATACACCGTATATATATACACACCGTATATATACCGTATATACACACACCGTATATATATATATATATATATACCGTATATATATACACCGTATATATATACACCGTATATATATATACACCGTATATATATACACACCGTATATATATACACACCGTATATATATACACCGTATATATATATATAGATATAGATATATAGATATATATGAATATTTTGAGTTATTACATTCCTCCAATTCCATACTCACAGTGCCATATGTCCATCCCTGTTCGATGCGGGTGATCGCCCACAACTCGTGAATATTCTCTGCCAGCCTTTCTCGAATTCTCTCAAGGTGTGGCGGCAACACAATCTACAGTCACAGATAGATACAAAGAAATGACATTAAAATAATGAATTGCAATAAAGATAATATTATAAAGTAATACTGTCATAATAATGATAATAATAAACAGTTGTTGTTTTTGTTGTTGTTGTTGTGGATGTATTCACCTGGACTGTGTCCACGGGACACGGGGTGAAGGAGGTGTGGGTGAGCGACAGGGTGGGCCCCAGCAGATTGCGCACGCCGCCGAAGTCGTGCTTGTACTCTTTGATGGGCTCGATGCGCATCCTCTCCCTGGGCAGGAGCGCCTCGTAGCACGGCGCGTAGCCCGGCGGGGGCATGAACTTGAAGTCTCCGTGGCGCCCGCCCAGGAGGAAGCGAGCTCTGGAGGAGACGGCAAGTGAGAAGGCGGCCATGAAAAGATGTCCGTTACTGTAGTCAAGTGCAACGCTTTCAGGTTTTGGTGTTCGATTATCGTCTGAGGAAAAAAAAAAAAAAAAAAAAAAAAAAAAAAAAAAAAGAAAAAACGCGGTTTTACAGTTTTACGGTTATTCTTATAGACCAGGGGTGTCCAAACTACGGCCCAGGAGCCGTTTTGCGGTCCATTTTTCAGTGGCCCGCGACATATGCTAAAAAATGGCATTTGGCTCAGTTCAAATAAACAAAAGAAAAATGTTTGGAGATGGTCAAAGTAAGAAGGGAGGGGATCGAAAAACAGCTGCCATTAAAGGTTATTTTAGTTCACTAAAACTCATGAAAAAACTAAAATTCAAAAAACAATATTGTTACCGAAATAAAATAAAAACAAAAATGCTTTTAAAAAAACGAAAACTAACTGAACTAAAACTACATTTTATGTTGACAAAATTAACTAAAACTAACTATAATTATAGCAAACACGTCCTTCGTTTTAGTCATTGGTAATTAATTGAATGCATGAGCCTATGGGGATGATTTGAAATGTGATTTTTAGTCGATTTATTTTGAAATCAACTGGAATAATGACGTTTGAAAGTATGTCACACAGAAGTGACGTCATCTAGCAGCAGCCAATAGAAAAGCACCAAAAGATGACGTTGCTCCCATGCTGTTTTTTTAAATATTGTGCACAAGCACACATTTAAAAAAAAAAACTAATACAATACTGAAACTAACTAAACTAAAACTAAGCATTTTTTTTTATATAACTAAAATAAAAACTAACAGAACCACCCTGAAAACTAATAAAAACAAACTAAAATGAAAAACTATAATAACCCTACTGCCATATTACAAATAAATTGGTTTATATATTGTAACATTTTTCTAAATATGCAAAAGCACAAATCAATTATTTGTACAATTTTTAATTTCTCTTCATAACATGATGTGGCCCTTGCGTCTTTCGGATTTTCTGTATGTGGCCCTCAAATGAAAAAGTTTGGACACCCCTGTTATAGACATAAGAATTCTTTGAAAATGTATATTTTTAACAATAATACATCATGTAAAAATGGCTAAAACGACATAACTCGACCTTGGCGCTGAATGGACAAATAAACAACTTTTTTTGTCGTTTTTTTTGTTACTTGACTCCCGCTGAGAAGCTGATGACGGGGAAGAAAAGGGCGTCCACGTTGAAGTTTTCAAACATGCCCTGAACCGGGTGCCCGTTGATGCGGAAGGAGATGCTCGGCACGCTCAGATCCAGACAACAGCTGACCACGTCGTCCGCCGCCAGAGTGTGCGCGTTGGGTGAAGCCACCTGACGCGCGACCGTGCCTGGTCGGAGAAAAACAAAAGCGCGTTTTTGGTGCTTTTTCACAGATCATGAAGAGGAAACGACGGACGATGGGTTGGACGCACGCCATCTTTACCTGACCACAAGTGGAGGCCGTCGAAGCCGTACGAGTAGAGGTCGTCGCCCACGCCGTTCCCTCCCCAGCCCTCCCCGCCTCCGGGGTAGGGGCTGTAACCTTCCGTCATGGCCCAGCCCACGCGCAGGTGCGACGCCTGCGCCGTCACGAAGGGTTCCACGTAGTCCACCATCATCTCGTAGTACCACTTCTTGTACTGGGTGGAGCCCTCGCACGTGCCCAGGAAGATGTTTGGCCGGACACTGAGCGCAGATGAGATCGTCATCGTCATCGTCATCGTCATCATCATCATCATCATCATCATCATCATTACTAGGGATGTAACAATCACGGCAAAATTGTGAAATCGCGATATTACGACTGCCACAATTAATATTAACTCATTCGCTCGCATTAAAAAAAAAGAAAGAAAAAAAAAACCCCCAAAAAAACCCGTATAAATACGTCTTTGGGACACTTAAAACATTAAAAAGAAAACGTATTTACACGTTATTGGGAGCAAATGAGTTAAAAGCATCTGTTAAAAAAACAAAAAGTCAGGTTGATTTCAATTTTTTGCAGTTGTAGCACCCTCTGGTGGCTAATTTCTTAGTGCCGTTTAATTTTCACAACGTATGTTTTGGCCCTTCTATGTTTAAAATCCATGCTAATGGTCAAATGAAGGGAGATATGATATCCTTGTGATTGGAGTCAATAGTATTGATAATATCGTATGTTTGGATATCGTTGATCCCGAATGATTATCAGAGCAGACCTGCTTAACAGAAAAATCTGCCAGAAAAAGGGCCGGGATGGAGAGTAATGTGATAAATTTACTCCAGAAGGTATTTTTGGGGGGTAAATTGTATTTTTCAGAATATTCATTTGAAACACATTTTTATTTTGACTTGAGTATTGTTGCAAGGAAGAAACTTAGATTGCATTAAGCTCGACTCCGCTCGCTACTTTTGTTTCTAATAAAGTTTTCTCTGTTTTCTGTCTTGGGTGCTGTGGCATGATTCTGTTTCATCAATTTTACGCAACTCGGCGTTTTACCTGCCTCATACGCCTTAAATGGGAAGCGGCCACTCGGAGCTGTGGCGTCGTACCTGGTTACGTAATTCACAATGTTGGTCTGCAGCAGGAGGTCGCGGGCCGGGAGCAGGTTCTCAGTGATGCGGTTCTGATTGGACCTCACAGCGACACCGTTGCACACGCAGAGAGAGCGCAGGACATCGAGAACCTGCGGTCGGTCGGACGCGTTCCAAAAAAAACCATGTGAGTAAAATTGACTTTTTTTTTAAGGACGTTTCCAAAAGCTGAAAAACACGACCTTGTGGTTCCGTCCATGCTTGTCCAGGAGAGAGATGATGGACTTGATGTGGTTCTCTTGGATGATGTTTAGAACCTCGGGACTTTCAATAAGCACGCAGTAAAGCACCTCCAGAATACCTGCGTGTCAAGTTACAGAAAATAGATATAAAATATTTAGTCAAAATTAATAAATGTTTGCGCATGACATTCACAATATCTGTTCATGTCAAACTACTGGGGTCATTTTTTTAAAATAAAAAAATTAAAGTAAAAATATATATATATTCATTAAAAAAAAAATTAATTCAAATAAAATAATTGTTATGAAATACAATTCTAAGATGTGACTAATCTGATTCAAAAATGTAATCATTTGACATCTCTAAAAATATTACAGTATTGTATAATAGCCCTTTGCTGGCTGCTTTTCATCAGCAAACTGTACTCCACAAACTTACCTGACGAGGCCTCCAGACGGTCCAGTTTGCTGACCAGCCAGTCCAGGTTGTCGCAGAACAAAGCGCAGTTGGATCGGTTGCCCCTGATGAGTGAAGCTGTCCGAAAGAGGCGAAGGCAAATCATGTCAATTTGTTTGTTTGTCTTTTCGCGAAGCGTGCGGAATTTCTCATACCGAGCAGCTCGTAGAGGAGGTTGACGATCTCCTTCCAGGACTCGGCTGCCTCCTCGCCTGCAAATTCCGAGAAATGGGCCGCCGTGTTGTACACGTTGAGCCGATCGATGCACTCCAGCACGATGGTGATCATTCCCTGGTGGAGAAACACGTTTATGCAGCATTGACAGCAAAAATTCATGTTTACTTAAAGGTGACTCATTGAGTCATTTTCAGCAGGAAAAAAAAGTTCATGTTTGGTCTATAATTAATGTGGTAACTTGATTATTTTAAATAGTCATTTTCCTACTTGCTGTCGACTGATGATGACATCACCCGTGCTGAGGAAGGAGGTAACGGCCAATCAGGGCTCACCTGTTTTCTAGGTTTGGTCAGTAAACTGATTGGTCGTTACCTCCTTCCTCAGCACGGGTGATGTCATCATCAGTCGACAGCAAGTAGAAAAATGACTTTTTAAAAGTATTAACTGTACATGAAAAATAATGAAGTTGCCACGAATTATCGACAAAATATGAACTTTTTATTGCCGAAAAAGGCTCAATGAGTCCAGTATCGCTTTAAGTACAATTCAATGTGTACTTTTTCGCTTTTACTTCAAGTAAGCGACTTGAATCCGTTGTCCTGACTTTTTTTTTTTTTGTGCCACTGAAACACGCGTCTACCTCCTCCTGAAAGAGATTCTGCCGGTTCCGGAGGGAGCGGAGCTTGGTCTGCTTCTCCTCGTGCTCCAGCTCTTCCTCGGGAGGACGGAAGTAGAAGATGAGATCCTGCAGGGAGAGGATGACGCCCTCCAGAGGAAGAGACAAAGGCCCCGGAGATTTGTTCTTCCCGCTCAGAGAATCCAAACCCCTGAGACCGGGCAAAAAAAAAAAAAAAAAGGCGCATATAGATGGATGCAATGAAAAGGCTTGAGCGGATGGATGCACGTGTGATGACACCGACTTGATAAACTGTCTGAAGAGAGCCATGGTGCTATAAATCATACGAGCTGCTTGAGACTCTTCCGTCTGGGAGCGAGACACGGTGAGGGCGTCGTCCATGTGTCCCTCTTGGTGCAGGATGACCTGGATGCAAAGACCACATTGGTGAATATTACTGATGTTATGTCACATTTGGAGTGGAATGAACCCTGATTTATTTTTATTTTTTTACAATAATGTGTTCTATGCCGCCCCACTGGTTGAAATATGTTATTCTGGCTAATATTACATTCGTGGAATATGACTAAAGCAGCAAAATCCAACCATTTTTTTTTTTATCCATTTTAGGAGGCGGCCATTTTGCCACTTGCTGTCGCGTGAAAATGACATCACAGTTGCTCAGGGCTCAGGCAACGAACGACCAATCACAGCTCACCTGTTTTCTGAAGCTGAGCTGTGATTGTTTTTTTTTTACCTGAGCCCTGAAGAAATGTGATGTCATCTTCAGTCGACAGCAAGTGGCAAAATGGCCGCCCCCTGAGATGGATAAAAATAGCTGGATTTTGCTTCATAACTCTTATTCCACAAATGTAATATGATTGATTGATTGATTGATTGATTTTTATTTGGTGATAACAGACAACACAAACTTCCAATCACTCCATCAGGTGTCACCGAGGATAAAAACAGAATAAAGCCAGAAGGCTTATTTCCATTGTGGTCCTCAACAAATAGAGAAAAAAAAAAACAACAAAAAAAAACATAAAAGGACGACATCAACAAAGACTAATAAGAGATTCAGAATGTCATGTTTAGACTAATGAGGTCACATAGAACATATTATTGTCAAGAAATGCTTAAGTTTGACTTGCACTTGAAATTTGCATAATCAAGCGCACCTTCCTCTTCATCATTCCCAGACGTGCAGCTTTGGCGTCCAGCGCGGCGTACGTGAGCCACAAGCCGGTGGACACGTGCTGCACAAAGCACATGGACTCCCCGTACTTGATCTCCGGAATGCCCATCCCCTCCACGTCTCGCTTGTGAGCCACGTCCACCTTCTCCTGCTCGGTGGAGACCAAACGGGAAAAAAAAATATATATCAACTCATTTGCTCCCAAAAACGGATATATACGTTCTATTCACTCGCCGCCATTTTCACATTTCGCAATCCCGTTCGCTCCCGGCTGTTTTACTGGAATTGGACTGATTTTGCAAGGCCCGCAAAATATTGTGTTCTATTGCTATAAAAACATGGAACCTATCAAAAGAAAGATGAAAGTCTCGTCTTTCATCAGGACAAAAAAGGATGTTTCGATCTGTTTCCGTTTTGCAGCAATTGGCATTAGAAGAGAGCTAAGTTTTATCAGTTTTCACAAATCTATTTAAAATTGTAATTTAGCTTTTTTTCTAGATGGCTCCTTTGCTCTGCCGCCACCTGCTGGCCGTTTGTGTACTAACTACCATTTCTGCAACCGTTCTTTGCAGTTGAGAGGCTGCATCAAAGCCTTCCGTATGCTCTAGCATTAAAAAAACCCCCGTATAAATATGTCTTTGGGACACTTAGAACATTAAAAAAATTTATTTACACGTTATTGGGAGCAAATGAGTTAAGACGTATTTATACGTTTCTTAGTTTTTATTATGCTAATGCAGCCTCTGAATTGAAGAGAATGCTTGAAGCAATGGTAGTTATTGCAAAAACGGCCTGCAGGTGGCAGCAGAGTATGCAAAATGCTGTATTGTGTTTTAAACAGATTTGTGAATAATGATGAAACTTAGCGATATTCTAATGCTTTTTGCTGCAAAACACAAACAAATAGAAATATGTTTTTTTTCCCTGATGAAAGAAGAGACTTGAATCAATCTTTCTATTGGTAGTTTACATGTTTTTATAGTAATAGAACTCAATATTCTGAGGGGCCTTGCAAAATCAGTCCAAATCCAGTAAAAAATAGGGAATGACGAAAACAGGCATGAAAAAAAAAAAAGTCATACGAGACCTTTGAGGCTCGGAAGCAGAAGGCAGATACTTTGGTGTTGGCTCTGTCCGAGTCCAACACCATCAGCCCCTTTTCCTCATCCAGACACAGGTACCGGCCTGTGGTGATGTGGCGGACGCGGAAAGATTGCCCCCACTTGAAGTGGCTTCCGCTCCAACTGGAGACAAAACATGCACAAATATTCAAATTCAGTCCTTATCAAACCAGGGTAAAAAAAAATCAAATCAAATATGGGGACAATAACAAAACATAATAAACCGATTAATCTTCCAGGAATACTTTTTTTGTGTAAAGGGCTGATTTCCATTTGTGCAGTTCTAGCGCCCTCTGGTGGCTAGTTTTTTAGTACAATTTAATTTTTATGAGGGATGTTTTGGCCCTTCTATGTTTAAAATCGACACTAATTGTAAGATGAAGGGGAACCGAATTTGCTTGTGAAGCAAGTCAATATGTGGAGGAACAAAATGTGTGCGTGCATTAACAACATAACATAATAATAATAATAATAATAATAATAATAATAATAATAATAATAATAATAATAATAAACATAATAATAATAATAAAACATAATAATAATAATAATAAAACATAATAATAAGAATAATAACATAATGTTATGGACAAAAGCATAATATTGTGCTTTTTTTTTTTTTACTATGACCTCATGTTTTTTACAATATTGTGACCTTTTTTAAATATCGCCAACCTCCCCCACAATATGGTGATAATTATCGTATCGTGAGCTCCATATCGTGATAATATCGTATCGTGATATTTGGATATCGTTCCATCCCTACTTGTTGCATGACGTTCCATTTTGTTGTGATGCATCTGTCATCACCTGATCCGCAAGGGCTCCAACCTCCACAGCGAACGAGCCTGGCTGCAAACAGCACCGCCCTCGTAGTGAGCCATTCTGCAACAAACATGCATACAAAAAGACGTGCAATATAACAGGAAGATGATAGACAATGAAAAGAAATAAACATTTGTTGCATATTAAATGGCCATATGGCGGACGAGGAGTCAAAATGGCGGACCGGGCGTAACCGTTTTAAAGTGGAAAGGCCTTAGGTTGAGTGCGCCTTAACTCGAGGACTCCCTGTATTCACATTCCTGGTGAAAACAGTGGCAAAAAAGAGCTTGTTTCAACACGGCCCTGGCTGATCTCTTATGCTCTACTGCCACCTGCTGGACGTTTGATGTAACAACTACCATTGCTTTAAGCCACCTCTTAATGTCAGAAGCTGCATCAAAGCCTTCTGTATGCTGCTGCATTAAAAAAACAAAAAACAAAAAACAAAAAACGTATAAATACGTTTTTGGGAGTAAAGGACAAATATTGAAAAACCTATTTACACTTTTTTGGGTTTTAATGAGGTAAACACTTAAAGCTAGGGATTTAAAAATAGATATAAATAGATATATTTAAAATGAATTCATTCATACGTAAATAACTGAATAAAGCTAGAGGGGGGGGAAAAAAAAAAGATGTTTTTGCGCCTCGTTCATCTCACCTGCGCTTCTCTTCTCCTTCCTCCGGTGTGGCGATGGTCAGACACTCGTCCATGTGGCCGTGGAACAGCCTGAGAACATGGCCGCCTGTTAGGAAGCCTGAAAACAGAAGAATGCACATCTGACGTTCTTCTTTCCGTCAAGCAGGACAACAAAAACTTATTTGGATCATAGTTTGGATTAAAAATGGATTTAGATTTCTTGTTCCTAAAGCTTTACAAAAAAAACACAATTATTCAATGTATTTATTTTTTGTCACATAGTTTCAGGTACCTCTGTTCGGTTAAATCAGTATTTGTTTCCCAAGTTGTATTCGTTGTTGAAAAATTGCGAGTTATGTTTATTGTTTATATATCTTGCACGTGCGTTTGCACCTTCAGCGAGTTCACATCCGGAGCTGATGGGGTTCATATTCCACAGAGTCTGCATAAAGGAGGCGTCCACCATCAGATCTCCACTAGCGTACGACAGATGCTGAGGGAGGCGAGACGGTTTTTGGCAAAAAAAAATCATTCAATAATACTGCCCAAAACATATGCGGCGTTCGTATTTCAAGGAGTCTCACCAGGTATCGCTCGGAGGACACGCTGACAAGGATGAGGTCGTCGCCCACGCGGACCTTTTCACCTTCGGACCTCTGCTTAGAGGCGGGATGGATGGTCCACCAGCACGCCTCGCCTGACAAGAACACGCAAACGCTCAACTTTGATCATGTGGGAGATGCTGTTTCTATTTAACTCATTCACTCGCCGCCATTTTCACATTTCGCAATCCCGTTCGTTGTTTTACTGGATTTTGACTGATTTTGCAAGGCCCGCAGAATTTTGTGTTCTGTTGCTATAAAAGCATGGAACCTATCAAAAGAAAGATTAAAGTCTCCTCTTTCATCAGGAAAAAAAAGTATGATTATATCTGTTTCCGTTTTGCAGAAATTAGCATTAGAAGAGAGCTAGTTTCATCAGTTTTCACAAATCTATTCAAAATTTACTGGTCACAATTTAGCTTTTTTTCTACATGGCTCTGGTTGATCTCCTTTGCTCTGCTGCCACCTGATTCTTTGCAGTTGAGAGGCTGCATCAAAGCCTTCTGTATGCTCTAGCATTTAAAAAAAAACAAAAAAACGTATAAATACGTCGTTGGGACTTCTACAACATTTAAAAAATACGTATTTACACGTTATTGGGAGCAAATGAGTTCATAGCCATGCATGACCGTTTTTACTTTATAGTTATTGTGTGCTTAAAAAAACGTGTGTTTTAACAAGTTAAAGAAGCGGTTGACTGTCAAAAGCAAACGTGAAAATTTCCAGTTTACCAGTGGAATCTTCTTGGAGGCCCACGTCGAAGGCCAGCTTGTCTGTGAGCGAGCGAGATGTGGTCAAACAGCTCAGGTACTGGAGAGAGAGCCTGAATTTACAACTTGGACCAAAAGAAAAAATATCAATAAATAAATCCGAACGTGTTTTTCTTACCATCCCCGAGTGGTTGTGTCTGAGAAGGATGGCGTGGCCATACAACAAGGTGCGATGGCCGCCACCTTGCGAGGACTGGGGAAGTACAGGCAAGCAATAAACATTTTATTTATTTCTTTTTTTTAAATGGATAATTGTGGTTCCCACGCAACTTCCACAAGTCCATTATCGAAGTGATCCCAAACCACTGTGCCACAGAACTTTTTTTCTCCTACGCATTTGAACTAGAATTATAGTTCATTTACTGCAAATAATGTACAGTGGCAGGCAGATGAGTAAATTGAGATGCGATCATTTTGTTTTTCAGCATATGTATGTTTTTTTTTTGTGTGACCTTTTTTGCTTGGCAGTGTGCGGTAAGATTGCTTTTTAACGTCATTTAAAATATGTGCTTTGGCGCAGTAAAGGTTGGGAAACACTTCTTTATATGGACCGGAAACTAAATGGGGACCACACGCATAGCAGAACAATTTGTTTTTTTTGTTTTCCCAGCCCATTAGCAAAGAGAGTTCTTTTTTTTTTTTTTTTTTTTTGTACATACAATTACATATTACATTGCATATACACATACATTACATACATATTACATTACATATACAATTACAAACACACATACAATTCCAGAAAAATATATTACTATGGACAGCCTAGTGCGGATGACCCTAATTTTTTTGAGTACTTCAGCCTCCGTCCACATTGCAGAAAGATGTTAAGTTTATTGATAAGTAAGCAGTCCATTGGTTAACATGAGTATATATATATAAATAATAACTAGAGCTGTCAAACGATGACAATTTTTAATCACGATTAATCGCTTAATTTAAAAGGCTTTTTATCAAAAATTTTTGCCCGTCAAATTTTAAACTGCACCTCTTATGTGTTAATTTTTTCGGCATTTAATGTTAAGAGGACGTCTCATCCTCCACTTTTTCCTCATCAGTTAATTACTTGCATAATTTCAAGTGGGGATAAAAATGACCCTGATAGTTTGACATGAACAAATATTGTGAATGTCACACGCAAACATTGATTAAATGCTTCACTTGAATGCACGTTATGTTTATTGTTCAAACGCAACCTGTGCTACCTCTGACGTCGCCATCCGCTGTCAAGCTAAAGGATCATTTGCAGTCAAAATTAATAGTGCGATTAATACATGATTAATGCGATCATTTTTTGTGATTAATTAATTAGCTCACGCTTCAACTTTGACAGCACCAATAATAACAAACAAATAATAATAAATAATACTGCAATTGATTACAAATTTGAAAAATGCTACAAAAATGTATTTTTTTTTGAGGTACATAATAAAATAACAATTGCTGTTCCTAATAAAGAGCACAGATCACAAGAATGACGATAAAACTGATTTAAACAGTCATCGTTTTCATGCCACAAGAATGCATTCTTCAAAACAAAAAACAATTTAGTCCCACCAACAGAGTGGCGACAATAGACTTTTATGCAGCGTTAAGTACACCTAATCCGCACGAATTACACCGCAGGTATGTCAAGTACGACCGTCACACTGTTCGCTCCGCTCGCATTGGTGCTAACTTGGTCAGGACAGGTGGCGGTGCTCGTCTTTCTCGGTATGTGTGTTGGGAGTGGGGGGGGCACTCTGGGGGGGCGTCTTGTTACCCCTCCGACAGAGGTGGGCGGGACACCGTCGGGCCGCACGCCATGCTATTCTCAACCTCCGGCTCGCCTTGTTAATCCTCATCTGAGATGCCCGACATGGAGCTAATGGTGTCAATGGAGATCTTATATTGCGTAAAACAACAATTGATGTCTTTTTGATTCTATTTTGAACGTGTAAGGAAGGTTTACACATATTAGCTGGATGTGATCGTGGCGTGACAATGACTCTGCAAATTATTGCTGACATCGGGTGAAACACGGCGCTCATGACATCACAGGCAGAAAAGAACATTTTGCAAGCACAAGCTGGGGATTGCCATATTTCAGATTGAGCAAGATTAACCCGAGTAATGACTTTTTCTTGTTGACTTGTTTTTGCATATTTAGCCCACTTAGCGCAAATCAGATGATCAATTTTTAGTATGTCACAAACTCAAGAACTCAAACTCTACTGCGAAATATGATCTAAAACTCCACACTTTCATATTTTTCATAGGTGCTGCTGTTTTGGTTGGCAAGGGACTAAAACTTGTAATTAGTTACAGCAATTTTTTTTTAGTTTTTTTTTATTACTATTTAGGATGGAACAACTGAAAGATTTGCTGTAGTCGATTAATAATGTCGTGACAGTACGTAAAGCGACTTAAGTGTCGTGTTGTTGGTTGGTGCATATTGTGAAATGAATAAAGTTGTCATTATCACAAATTTCACGCATTATTGTGGGAATGCTCTCAATTGACTTCATAAGCATTCCACATGCATTCAAATCTTAGCATTCGGCATTCCCGCGCAATTTCGCCAGAAATTGCACTTAGTCTAAGTTGGACATAGTATAATTGTGGCGGCAAAGATGTAAGTTCACTTTGCGCCGCTGCCCTTATTCCTCACCGCCAGTCCTGAAATACCGCCACTACCAATCTTTTTAAGCCTAGCGGCAATCGAATTAGCCGAAGCTAGCGAGGCTAACCGCTATTCTCACTCAAGACTCAAGTGTCATCTTGTCGGCCGGACATTTCGCCGCGTTGTAGTCTGGTGACAGACAGCAGAGAGGCGGGGCAGAAGTTTTCTGTAAAATGGCAGATTGGAAAACGAGGCTCCAAAAAAAAAGTGATTAGCGGTTAGTTGACTTGAAGCTAATCGGTTCAACCGCTAGTATGTGCGGCTATCTGAGGAAAAATTATGTTAATTAGAATTGGAAGTATTAGAATTGGAAGTGAATGGCAGTAGACTTCCACCTCAAGTTCAAGTTCAACACATCAAAACACAGAATTGACAACTTGTGATTCACGTTGACATTTGTCGATCTTAAATACAACAGATGAAACATGACACTTGCACATTAGCCCCGCTGGAAACGGACAAAAATGGAGACTTTTTTTTGAAGATGTCACACTAGATACAGTAGATAAATGTTGACAGACGTACCCATTTGTCCAAATCGACAGCCTGAAGGGGATATCATATCGTGAAATTAATGCAGCATGAGTCTGTAAGGTTTCATCAACTCTCATAAACTGAATCTTAAAGTCTCCTAATACCGTATGTCCTCAAATAGTCACCTTCTCAAGTCATTACTGAGTCATAGGAGCAAACGGCTGAATCGGAAGTTCAAATATGATACAAAACTGCTTTCAAACAAACATTTTCCCAGTCGCACTTGAAACCCACCCCAACAATATTTGCGGAGATACGGCATTCGCAAACATTTTTATTTTTTTTGCGAGAACCACCGCAATCGTCTCCTACCTCGGTCATCTCCACCGTGTTGGCCAGCATCTCCTGCAGGGCACGCACCGACAACGACTGCTCCAGAATGAAGTTGCATATTGCCAAGTCCGGCGGCACCTTCTGCAAAACAAGACGGCAACATTGGGTTGGAGACGGAACTGGAGCCAGCTGACTTGACTTGAGACGGACTTAAGTCGCTGAGCTTAGGACTATCTATTTACGTATTTATTTAGCTTTCTATCCAACTGATCATGTCAAGAAAAAAGTTTGGTATGACGCAATCCGTGTTGAGGATTCTTCCAGGTGTGCAATTAGTTACCTGGGCGTTGGACGTGGTCTCAAGGAAGCAGAGGCGGTTCCCGAAGCCCTCGCAGGACAGACAGAGTTTAATCTGCTGCTCCTTCAGGACGGAGGCGGTGCACTGCAGAACCACCTGGTCATCCTGCACGCGGAAAGCACACGGAACTTGTTGCTTATTTGACACGCCGGCATTTCAACAATGTTGACAACAAGCGGAAAAGATCCAATCTTCCCGCCGTCGACCATGTTACCTGCGATTGCGCCTCACCACAATAACTGCAGTCAACGTTATGTCGGTTGAAAATATCTTTTGAATGTAAAAATGCAAAATCATTTCACTTCTGATCATTCACGTTGCGCGTGCTAAAATGGATCCGCTCCTCCTAGGATTTGGGTAGGAAATGTTTACAACTGCATATGATAATTTGAATATTTTTGATTGATTGATTGATTGATTGATTGATTGATTGATTGATTGGAGTTTATTTCAGATGTGTAGTACAAAAAACAAGAACTGAGATTTTTTTTTTAATTACAAAATAAATAAGTAATTCAATAAATAAATAAATATCCCAAAATGAAACATCATGCACTGCTAGTCCAAAAATTAGTAAGAACTAGTACAACAAATTTCAAACCTATAGGATAAAAATAATATTCAAGTATTGCAGTCCAAAATACATACAAGTTTTGGCATTAAATAAATGTATAATTAGACATTTTCCTTTTTTGTTTGGCTTTTTCAGTCACATATCGTGATATATTGCGATATTCTTTTGAGACGATATACAAAAAAATCGTAGATATCGTGTATCGTGATATTATCGATATCGTGAGTCAAATATCGTCACAGTATCGAATCGCGGTTTAACTGTATCGTCCCACCCCTAATACACACATACCCTAAATAAATATGCACGTCATAAAGTATGGTATATTACATATAAATATTGGTACGTACATTTTTTTTTTTTTTTAAAACACATGCTAATTTCCTGTCAAAATTCTTTTACAAAATAAATGGCTTGCAAATGTTTGTACCAGAAGTGCGCGTCTATGTGCACGTTGAAAAGAGTCTCCGCAACATCGTCTTACAGGAAAAGCACAAAAACGTGAATGGGTGAGTTTTTCAGCCAAAAGTAGTGCATAGGTTGCACAGGGGAAATGCCAATTGCAACACATAAAATGTTGTGGGCTGAATGTATTCTCTCTTCCGTGGAGTAGAACGAGACTCATCGTTTGATTCTACCGTTTTGTTTTGTTTTGTTTTTTTGTGACGTGTGGGTGAAGGAAGGACGCAAAAGCGTGTCCACATCCCGAGCAGAGCGCTAACAGACGGTAATTTGACTGGTGCAAAAGCCAGCGATAAACACCCCGTGTCAAGCGCCCCCACCTGACACTCGGCATTCTCAGCTGTTGCCTGCACTCAAACGATGACACAAGCAAGAAGATCGGCCACTTCACCGGACTCACGTTCCTGTCGCCCTCTTCTGCTCCGATTTGTTCCCGTTCGTCGTGTTCTCGGCTTGAGGAAATTTCAGACTCGATTAGCGTTTGGACTCGCGATCGTGCGTCGCAGAGTTTTGGCGGCAGGACCGCCCGCCGCTTCCAAGCGCGGTGGAGGACGTTTGCGTGTTGATGAAAATGGAAAGTGACTCAGACGGGTGACCTTGTAAAAAAGCTCAGGCCTGGAGACTTTCCTTTGCCAAAGAGTGTCCGCTCTCAGCCACCCGATCGTCTATCGCTCGTCAGACCCCAAAATGTCTGCTTCGCCTCTCAAGCGCAGTATTGCGGACGCTCAACATCACTGATGACATTCCAATGTAACTTACACGGGTGCCGAGACTTACGAGTGCTCACGACTTTTTTTCAAGAAACGAGTCGTCTGACAATTTTTTATTTTATTTTTTTTGTCTTACGTTACAAGCAAAAAAATTGCACTCACGAGACGGTTGCGGCGACCTTCAAAACAAGCAGTGAGGCAGTTTTGGCAATTCTTCTTTCAATTCTTCAAACTGTTAATTGCCCCTCCCAGTTGAAGTTTATTATAAAACTACACATAAAACAAAGGGAATTATGTTAGGTATGTAACCAAGCTACAAAAAAAAGGTTGGCTAGATAAATGCTAAGACGATTGTAACTTCAGCAATGGAGGTGGGATTAGCTGTTGTGTATGTGTTTATTATGGATGCATTATACTGCCCCCTAGTGGACATGTTTTTTGTACAGTGCTGTTTTTTTTTTTTGTATCTCTGTTTACTCAAGAAACTTGAGCTATACTAAGCCGCTTTTGAGAACCCTTCCATTGTGCAATGGGATTTTTTTGTACACAAGCATCTGTACTGTCCTTCTACTTGGGTGTGAATACTTTTGCAACCTCTGGGCACATGACCACGTGTGCCTCACCACGTTGTAGCCAATACACGGTGTACGCATCGGCATCGGAAGCTTCGATCTTCCGGCAGTCCCACCGAGTGAAATATGTTCCCGGCTGACCACGTTGGGAAAGCTGGCGCAGAGGCCGCGCAAACTCCGGAGCTCAACTCACCGCTTTATTAATAGAGGCCGCCTCGCGCATTTGAAGGTTGACACTTTGCGGCGGGCCAAACGCACGCCCTGATTATTTGATAATCTCGCCACGTTCCAAAGAGCCGAGAAGTTTCTGAGCGAAGGTCAGGATGTGTTCCGGGTCATCGCGCGGCTGACGCGATGGGCCGACACCTGACACACATCTTGGGCGCAACGGAGAAAAAAAGGGTTGGGGGGGGTACTTGAGCCACATGACTTGACTCGAGTCATACTTAAGCCGCCAATTTTAGGACTTGAATTCTTGACTTAACTTTTATATGGATGAGTTATAAAGGCAAACAAGAATTTCGTCAAGCTTTTTTGGTCTCTTGACATACTTTTAGAAGTTAACTTGCCCATTCTTCTTTTACTCCACATTTTCAAGGTAAAGAATAATATAAAAATAATCATTATAATTATGAATAAATAAATACATTCATTAATTATATTAATAATATAATAATGCCGCCATAAACGTTAAATGACGTCCACTACGTTTATTTTATTTTTTATTTTTTTATTTTTAAGTCAATGGGAAGTGCAACATCTAAGTGCAGCGCTGCCTGGTCAATGGGTTGTGGAATCAAAAACACCCACTAACTATGGCCAGCAGATGGCAGCATTGTATCTCTTTTCAATGGGTTGCTCGTATATGGAATTCCAATGAAACGTGACGCAATCTGATGAGATCTGATGAAACGTGAATGATCAAAGCATTTGACACATGAAACCTAATTCGTCACTAAACAAAAAACTATTAGTGTCAAAGTCACTGTTGTGGAGAAAATGTATCTTTTCACAAAAAGCTTGTAGCTTGCAACTTATCTTTTCAAGTGGTGATTAGTAAAGAACGGAATAAGGTAGCAACGCAATTTTTTTTTTTTAAAGGAAAGAATTGAAATTGCAGTATTTGAGTTAAAATGCTCTGTGGCACTGTGGAGTGGAGGTTGTTTTGTTTTTTTTGTTAACGTGTGGCAGTAAAAGAGATCAAATGAGCAAGTTTCCTGGAGGGAATCCAAAACATATCTTCATATGTTTTGTCTATCAAGGCAAAGAATCCTTTCAGATGTGAAAAATCCTGACGTGTGCAGCGAGCCTCTGCTGGACGGACTCAAACATGTGGACCGCATGTTTGAGTCCATTTGATTCACTGACACCAAAAGCCCTCAAATGGAGTCAGAAGCCCGAAAGCATGCGCGGCAACTTGTGCCAAATAACGAGGTTTGACTGAATACAAAAATGAAATGGGAGGGCAACTATGATGTTTTGTTGTTGTTGTTGTTGTTTTTATAGCGGAGAACTACTGTATTATGCAGTGAGAGGTGGATAAAAGGTTGCCTGCAAAAAGCAAAGAAAAATCCATCATGGAACTGAAACAATGTTAACGTTTCTCTTTTGAAATGAGTCAGCGAGCGAGGAGCACATGCATTCTGCTCTCTCCCTCTCTCTCCATCAGCTCTTGGTCTGCCTTCCAACTATTTTCGGTGGCTGCACCTGTCGAGATCACGTTGCCTCCTGCTGCTGACCAGCAGATACTCGGGCGCTGGCTTCGGGGGACAGCGACGCGTTTTAGAAGCACGACCGAGCTCTCGACAAGTCAACTCAAATGGATGACAATTGACGGGAAGGCCAATCAAGCCATATTTAGTACCAACGGGGAAAATTCATACAGCTGGCAAGCTCACTTATGCCCAAGACATGTAAGACTCAGAATACAGAAGGCGGGAAACATTAGGATACAATGCAGACAAAAAAATTACGCTACTGGAAAATAAATATCAAAATACAACATATTAGAAGAAAATGCAAACATATCAGAAAAATAAATACAAATTTAAACAGGGAAATGTTACACAGAAAATACTAGTTAAAAATGAGAAATAATTACAAAATAAATTTAAAAAATTTTTTAAAAAAAAAACAAAATACTGGTCAAAATATGTGATTTAAAAAAAAAAAGGGTTTTTTTTCTCTAGAAAAACTAATATATCACAAAAAAATCTTATTCTACATTTTTTTTTTCCAATTTAGGGAAATACAGGAAATACATATTAGACACAATTAGAAAAATATTTTGTCATATTTGGGGGAAAAAAACATGTTTAAAATAATATGACACTAGACAACAATTTAAAAAATCAAATAGATGAATAGACCTGAAATAAATATAACATTTTACAAATGGAAAATATTAGAAAATAATACAAGATATTGGAAAAAAAATATGAAATACTGTAAGATGCCAAACAAAAATATCAGGCAAAATAATAAATGGAAAATAGAAAAAATACCAAAATTTTTTTTTTGAAGACACAAAATATGAGTCAAAAAAAAAGAGAAAAAGGGTAAAACATTTTTTAAACATAAGTATTACAAGAAAAATTATGTAAGCCATACTCGAAAAAATACAAATTAGCCAAAAAATACCTAAACATTACTAAAATAATACAAAAATATGAAACTTTGAGAGTATTTTGTTGAAATATATGACGTATAGTAAAAAACAATACAAGCTACTCAACAAAATTAAAACTATTATCAATATACAAATAAAAGAAAATACTAAACCAAAAATACTCAAAACTACAAAAAAAAAAAAAAAAAAACTTCATCATCCTAATGAGAAACTTTCTCATCCTAGCAAGAATCTTTGTTCTAACAAAAACATCACAAGATAAAGATAATGACATTCAAACCAAACCCCCAATTTTGGACTTTTTTTTTTTTTTTTTTTAACTGCTATAAAGTTCAACAAATACTAAAGGACAATCAAATGTTCTTGTCCTCGTATTGACTAGCTTTAGCAATTAGCCATCACCGTGTTGTCACACAGTAGAAGACCACCTGTTTATTGTGCACACGCACGCACACGCAACGACAGGTGCCGTATGCGTGCGCACGCGTCTCTGGACGTGTTCATTTGCCGGGCTCAACACTTCCACAGCCTGACTTTGACAGCAAAATCCTCCGGATCAACGTGTCAGTCAAATGATTTTTATCTTTTGTTTTGTTTTGGGTTTTTTTGTTACTGTTGTCATTCAAAGACGCAACACGGCAGCGTGTGCGTGATGAAGACGAAATGACTTCATCAAACGAGGCAGAGGAGGGATTGATGGTGAGGATTAACACGTGTGTTATTGTACAGTGTGTCTTAAAACAAATCACACAGCCAAAAAAAAACAAAAAAACTAATTCAAGACCAAAATTCTGTAAAAGAACTAAACAAAATAAATTGATGAAAACTTGTAGGAATAATTGTAAATAAAAAGTTACCATACATTTGCTGCAATGAAGAATGTTTTGCTCTGTTCCCACTCACATTCTCATAGCCCGACGATTTGAATTTGACTCAAAAACCTGAAGAACCGCAACATCTTACGCAGCAGAATGGTTGGAGCAAGTCTGCTGAGGTCGCCTGTTTTCTGTTACGAAACAAACTTGACCGCACATGGACTCAGCAATCTTCCACTCAACATGCACAAAACACAGACAAACTGTCTTCCAACTACGCCTTGCATTTGCATTTTTCGGGTTGGAACGCCCATGTGACTCGGGGCGTGGAAAAGCAAATAAATCGAGAGGGTGAGGAGAGGAATCTTCAGAGAGTGCAGGAGTGAATTGTCTCCTCTCTCCTCGCGAGACCTGAACGGAGTGTCTTCTCTCCTTTTTGTGTTGTGTTTAATAGATGTCAAACAGGTAACCCTGACAAAACTACAATCAAATAAAAATATATATACAAAAATATGAAGTGATTTCATCACACCTTCATTGTGCCACCACAAGAGTATTAAAAAAAAGCTCAGTTTTGAATATAATCCTTTACAATGCAGAGATGGGTTTGTTTGTAAAATCTTTTTTTGTCACAAAAATGTTTCTTTCCTTTTTTTTTTTTTTTAAATGTCATTCGAAAGGCTACTAAGAGTATCTCGCACACACATCCCGATGGGTCCCAAAAGATGCCAGCAAGTAGGCCGCTGGCTGCTCAAGCTACTCCCTGTAGGCTGCACACTTATAGTGGCACACTAAAAAAAGAAGCTTCAATTATAGACTGAAACTCAAATACAAGTTGAAAGTGTCTTTCCCGGCCGTGCGGTGCAAACAGTGACGCAGCTTTTGCATTCGATGCAAGCTTGAATACAATTTGGATTATTTTTTTCTCCCCATGAAAAAGCAAAAGCTCACTAAAACTTCCGCTCAGTCAGAGTGTTCGCCATCACGCATCAGCGCACGTTTCTTAATCGTGACACGCATTTATTAATGAAAGCGACGCGACGACACCATTTGCTTAATGGGATCATACGTGTCAACAAGATGAAACGTCAACAAACGACCGCGTTCAGTGCGCAGAAATGTCATTAACGCCCCTCGTTAACATCATTTGATTGGACTGATTTATTTTTGAGGGCTGATCGTTTATGGAGTTTATGTCGATGAGTCAGTCCAGAGAAGTCGAAACCAACAACAGCTGACTAACTAAAATGCTTCCCACCTCATCCTCTTTCGAATCAACACAAATATTGGCTGGAGGCTACAACGTAATATGGAGGACCAAAACTGCCAAAATTCAAAATAAATAAATGACTAAAAGTGAAAATAAAATGGAATATTAAAAAAAAATTATATCTTAAAAAAAATAAATATATGTGGAAATAAATCAATTTTTATTTTATTTTTTAGTCATTTATTGATTGATTTATTTAGCCATTTATTTATTTTGAATGTTGGCAGTTTTGGGCGGTGTTGCCAAGAGGAAATGTTATTCAAATGAGGGGGCGGTCCTTGAGAGCAGAACTGCCAAAATTCTAAATAAATAAATGACTAAATACATTTTTTTTAAATTACTAAATAAATTTTAAAAAAAGGGACTAAATAAATAAATGACTAAATACATTTTAAAAAATGACTAAATAAATAGATGACAAAAAAAGTGACTAAATAAATAGATAAACAAATGACTAAATAAATGACCAAATAAATAAATGACTAAATACATTTTTAAAAATGACTAAGTAGATTTAAAAAAGTGACGAATAAATAGATCAACCAATGACTAAATAAATAAATGACTAAATAAATTTTTAAAAATGACTAAATAAATAGATAAAAAAGTGACTGAATAAATAGATAAACAAATAACTACATAATAAATGACTAAATAAATTTTTAAAAATTACTAAATAAATAGATTTAAAAATGTGAATAAATAAATAGATAAACAAATGACTAAATGACTAAATAAATAAATGACTGAAAATAAAAACGTATTTATTTCCATTTATATTTATTTTTTTAAGATATAATTTTCGAATTACATTTTTTATATCGATTTTTATTTTCACTTTTATTTATTTATTTAGTCGTGTATTTATTTAGAATTTTGGCAGTTTTGGTCCTCCATAATAACAGTCATTATTTTTGACACAAAGTGCATTCATCATTCAGCTCAAATAATGATGCTCGATGTATTTAAACGCAGGCATTAACTTTGTCTGGGATGAGTGGAACAGCCACAAAACCTACCATTTTGCCAAAAAATCACCAAAGATTCACTTCAAAATGCCAAAAACTCCGCCGAGATTAATGCAAGGCAATGTCGGTAATAGAAACAACATGGCGTCCGTCCATAAACCATATGATGAGGATTTAACCAATGCCGAGCAAGGTGGCGAGTTCAAAAAGTGTCCAGACGTTTGTGGACCCGTAAAAACCCGTAAAGCCGCACAGCGTCATTGAAGCTCACCACGCATGAAAAATTCATAAAAAGCCGCCGCACTCGACTTTCATCTTGAATCTCACATCAGAAAACCACCAAAACGCCTTTTGAGGACTGACCAGTCAACTACTTGAATGGAATATAGCAACGGGATATTAAAAGTCAAAACACCCCTGTGCAAAGGAATTTGTGATAATAATAATTTAAAAAAAAAAAAAAACTGAGACCAAGATAATCATTCATATGACATACTGTAAAGCAGTGGTGTGCAAATTACGGCCCGGGGGCCATTTAAGGCCCGCCGTCCATTTTTCAGTGGCCCGCCACATTTGCTAAAAATAACATTTGACTCAGTTCAAATCAAATAAACAAAACAAAAACAGGTGCCATTAAAGGTTATTTTAGTTAACTAAAACTAATTAAAAATTAAAAATAAAATTCAAAAATCAATACTGTTACCAAAATAAAATAAAAACAAAAATGTTTTTTGTTTTTTTTTAAATGAAAACTAACTGAAACTACATTTTATGTTCCAAAAACTAACTAAAACTAACTATAAGTTTATAGTTTTTAGTCTTTGGTAATTAATTGAATGCATGAGCCTTTGGGGATGATTTGAAATGTGATTTTTAGTCGATTTATTTTTTTATATCAACTGGAATAATGACGTTTGAAAGTATGTCACACAGAAGTGACGTCATCTAGCAGCAGCCAATAGAAAAGCACCAAAAGATGACGTCGCTCACATGCCGTTTTTTTAAATATTAAAAAAAAAATTAATACTAATACTGAAACTAACAAACTAAACTAAAACTAAGCATTTTTTTAAAGAACTAAACTAATAAAAACTAACTAAAATGAAAAATTGCTAAACTATAATAACCCTACTGCCAATAGTTTAAAATAAAGTTTATATACTGTAGCATTTTTCTAAATCTGCAAAAGCACAAATCAATTATTTGTACAATTTTTAGGACTAAACACAATTTCTCTTCATAACGTTACGTGGCCCTTGCGTCCTTCCGATTTTCAGGATGTGGCCCTCAAATGAAAAACAACTTGAACAATTTTCAATAGGGCAAATGAAAGTAAGAAATAACTGAGTTCATGTGGTTGCACAATTGTGCACCCCCCCTTCCTACTGGGGGTGTGGCTGCGTTTGGAAACAACCAATCACACTCAAATTCAAGTTCAATGGGAGTCAGCTGCCACTATTGAAATTGCAGATTTAGATTTAGACATTTCCCGGCGTTTTCTTTCTTTCTAGCGGAATTCTAAAGATTTGATTTTATTTTTTCCAACACTAGTACGTCCGGATGAATTCGCTTGACATTATTTATTATGTGTACTGCAGCAGCGCAACATGTAGAAACTTTGTGGAAACAATTCACTCGGCAATCACCCTCTCCTCAACTTTTGGAAAGCACCGACCAGGTCAGCACTTTGGGGTCTTTTTTAGGGGGGGAGGGCCCCCCCCCCCCCCCCCCCCCCTAAGCGTGAAGTGGACACATCCACTATGTCAGCTGTCTTTTACAGGCGTTCTCTCGCTGCTAGCTGCTCTGCCTCCTCGAGCGCCGTTAGCCTCCCTCGCTCGGGCTCTGCTTTCCTCGGATAAAAATAGATAGCCATGCTAACACATGCGCCGGCCCCGTCTGGCTTTTTTTTTTTTTTTTTTTTTGGATTTGATTTTTTTACATGTTTATAGTATTTCTGTTTTTTTTTTTTAAGTTGGTCTTAATATTTTTTAAATGCTTAAACATTATCTTGTTTTGTACCAAAAAATAATAATCGTTTGAATAATCGTGATTTAAATTTTTGCCAAAATAATCGTGATTATTATTTTTTCCATAATCGAGCAGGCCTAGGCCCGTGCCTAAATGTGAATGCTAGATTTCAGATTTGATTTGATAATCTGCATGATGTATGCTAAATGCTAATTCTACGATATATGCTATTGGTGATACAGTTGTATGATGATGTTTTTTTGTTTTTGTTTTTTTTTTGTGTGCATTTTTCCATACAATACAGTACATATTGAAAGTTTCTATAATTGTGATGTTCTAGGAGAGGTTTTAACAGGGAGATTAAGTCGGGGAAGTCCCCAGTCCCACTAAAGGTCCTGCCACTGGTGTAAATAAATTCACAGACATACGCACATGCACATGCCAAGTTTGAAGCTAGAAGCTTGCCAACATGAAAGTAAGTCAACTTCCTTCCTTTTTTGGGGGGATGCACCAACATGTTCAACTACTGTTTGGACTATTGTTGGATTGAAATGAAACGTCATCCAGATTTGTTCAAGCCTCTCCTCGCCAACCTCCAGGTTTGTAGCAGCGCAAAGTAAGCAAGGCGGACTCACCGTTCGCAGGAACTGGATCTCCTCCTCTCCCTCGCCCCCTTCCGCCATCCTTCGCCGCGCGTTACTGGCAGCACCTCCGGAGACAAGACAAGATCCTTTAGTTTGCTCTCTTCTTCTAGCGTTGCGTTATCTCCTCTTCTGTCCACTTTTTTCTCTCTCTCTCTCTCTCTCGGTGTGAGAGCGTGTGGGTGTGCTGGAGGACAGCACCCGTCCGGGTCGACTCTCACAGCGGCGTGCGACAGAGTGTGAGGGAGGGAGGGAGGGGCATCCCCCACCCCTGCATGGCACCCACCTTGCCATGCCACCATGTTTGTAGAAGAAGGAGTGCCACTCCTTCACACCGACACTCCTCCCTCCCCTCCTTCGTCATGTCTGAGGCTAAAAAAAGGATTGAGGAGATGGTGGAGGGGCACCGTGACAATGTCCACAATCACATTCAGAAATTTATGTCAAATATTTGTAAAATTTTCCAATTTCCTGGGAAAATACCAACTTTAACATGTCACAAAAACTTAACTTAAAAGTGTCCAAATCGTAGAAATTTCCAGCCTTTCAACAATCAATATTTCTGACATTTAACGCACTAAGGCAGTAACTAAAACAGTCAATTTATCTTGTTTTTTGTTGTTGTTTTTTTTAATGAGGACATAATCAACAGAATAATCGATCATTCATGGCCTGAGAATATATTAAAATGAGATTTTTTTTTTTTTTTTTTTTTAGCATATACAACAAACCCCCAGCAAACAAAAACAAATGACTCTGCTAACAACCCAAGCTAAAATTAGCTCCTCCCCAAACGCAAAAACTATTCTAGAACGGTCAATACATACGCCTTAAACATATTTAATCGATACCAATTGCTGCTTTCCAACTAGTTGGGGCTTTTGGCGGCATCTTGTGGCATCTTAAGGTGTTACGGTAAAAGCGCAGTAGGTGAGTTTAGAGGCTCGACACAGTAAAACACAGGGTTTCTTTTTGGTTTTGTGAGTTTTGTTTTGCAAAATTTGTCTCAATAAAGCTTGGGAAACACTAAACGTATGAAGCATTTGTGGAAGGTGGATCCGCATGATTGTCATTGGCACAGTCCTCATGCAGATGCGCACACACTCACGTTCTTACCTGCTCCGTATCCATCTGTCATCCGTCATTCTCTCCTCCGTCTCCCACTGCGGCATGGGGAAGGCGTTTTGGGGACACAATCCCCGCCTGCTGCCGGTCGAACGGAGACAAGCAAACACGGGCAGCTGTGGGAGATGACACGCCACCGAACGAAGACGACCCGAGGTGCACTATGGGAATTGGAGTCCCCGACGCCGCCGATCTCCCGCCTGTGGCTCCATTTTTGCCCAAGTCATGACTTGGCGTCTGCTTGTGTAGTGCAGTTGCATTGTTGTGCCTGAGAGTGGCGACATTGGGTTAATATTGGGCTGAGTGGAGTGACGAGCTCTTTTCTATGAAGCAGGAAAGATGTGAAGGAAAACAAGTAATCGCCTCTACAGTACAGGAAAAACTGACGGTGGCCATTTTAATGCTGCATTCGAGGATGGTCGGAAGTCGGACTTCAAACCAGGAAGTGTGTACGGGAACGCCCTCTTGAACTCGGAAATTCCACTTTCCAAAAAAAGGACCCCGACTTAACCGGCGGACTACAATGTGACGTCCATGGCAAAACACAATTTACTCGAGTATAAAACTAGATAGCTTTCTTCATTCATAAATATTCGCCATAACTTCACGTAACGCCAAGTGACAGTATTGCCGCTATATCCCTGCATGAAATTATACGGTAAACTACTTAACTGTATGGAATGCTTATGAAATAAGATTACAACAATAAATGAAGCATAATTGCAAAAAAGGTACGTTTTTTGGAGGTCAAATTGAGTTTTGAGGACCAAAATAAAAAAAACAATTTATCACTATCCGCCATTTTGGTTGTTTACTTTCACCTCGAACGCTTTGAGGTCGGACCTGGGAAGTGTAAAGTAACTAAGTAAGCTAACGTCAAACGGCACTTAAACTGTCACTTCCGGTCAATACAGGAATTGTCCAGTCCAAAGCCTTACGTATAAGTTGCCCTAATCATATTCATACGTTTTTGGAAACAAGAAAAAAAAAAAAAAGGAAAAAAAAAAGTCAAACAATAAAATCTAGTTGCCTCATTTTGTAGCACAGTTGTAAATTACCGTGCGAGTGGCCTGAATGACAAACACTACACTGGCAGTCGGTTAAAATTGATTTATCGTTTGATTTCTCACAGAATACTCACAAAGTACTTTACATGGTTAAAATACATAGGTATGACGCATAGAGGCACAAACTGTTGGAAGGAGAGAAAAGAAAAAGCCAATTTAAGTCGGGGTTTGTTTTTTTTCCCCCCTTCTTGTTAAATTTGAAGGAATTTGACATGAAAACTGTTATGACTGTTATGGCATCGCACGTTACTGGTCAATTTGAACTGCAATTACGGCGTCGCATCAGGACCAGCTGGAAGTCACTCTTATGGACATGGTGGCCATTGGGAGGTTGATGACAATCCCAAACTTCCGGTCCATTCCGTTCCATCCTGAATCGGGGCCGCTTTTCTGATGCACTGAACCCACACAAAGTGAAGCGTGATTTAGCAAGGCATGACTATTTCGAAACAAATCTGAATTCAGTCCAGTGTGCCTTAAAGAAGTCAATTTTCTGTAATATACCCACTTGAAGATGACTTGAATTGGCATTTTCGCAGCAGTGTAACTTTCATTTCTTGCCCTCACAGGCTCCGTCAATACACGAGCAGCGTGGGACTTGGCACGCACGACTGCAGGACGCCTCGCTCGTTCGCTCTGCTTTGCATCTTTGCCTGCTTCTCGATGCCATATCGCCCTCTGTGCCAAGCCAGTTAGCTTCCTGCGGCGAAAAGAGGCCACCTCTGCGCATTAATGTCCCCCTGTATGGTCGCCTCTTCCTCCTGGTGGCGTGTTCAAACAAGGATGCCATTGAGACCGCCCCTGTCCAGCTGCACGGCCGCATTCACAAGCGCAAACACTAAGCGCCCTGTGCGGTCGCTTGACGCCCTCAGACATGACACTGGGGGGGGGAGAAGAAATCGGGATCAGTAACCTGATATGGATCTCATCTCAAACGGTGGTCCCTGGAACAACGGGGATCCGTGAGCCATCGTTTGGGGGTGAGTCAAATCAACTAATTGTGTTGTATGAGTTTTAAGTGAATACCTATAGTAGGCCGCCATACAATAAAACAGAATAAACCAGTGGCTCGTAGCCCGTCGGCAGTATTGTGACCCGTTTTGGGCTTTTGGATGGTTCTGACCAAGCCATTTCAAAATAAGATACTGCCCACGTGCTCCATATCAACCCCATTTTTTTTTTTTTTTTTTTTTTTTTTTTTTTTTTTTTTTTACTATTATCAGAATCAGATTAGAATTTTATTGCCATGTAAGAGATTAAATTTCACCTTACTATAAATTAATAATTCTAATAATTCTGATAAATAGAATAAAATAAACTACCTCATTACATTGGCTAACAAATTTATAAAATATATAATTAAATATATGATTGCACAGACAATGAATATTTATATGGATAATATAAAATATAGAAGGCGAGGAATATATAATATATTCTATGCAGCCCCACAAGTCGATATTCGGATGAATCTTGTCTTCGTGGAAGACGAATGACTCGGCAAATTCCATCTGAATTTACGTATTTCCACGTCATTGGGAGCAAACGAGTTAAAGATTCCTGACATAACATCGTTCTGACAGAGAGTTCCAAACATCATGTAACATCACACAGCCTAAAACTAGTTGAAACTAGGTGACTAGGTCATGAACTCAAACTCAACCCCAAGCGTGAGACAAGACCCAAACGTTACTCCTGCATGACCCGAGTCATGACGATGCCAGAAAAGAACCAGAATGCCGTGTTCAGACGAATACTGGTGCATTAAAAGAAAAACAAAAAAACAAACAAACATATTATTGTCAAGAAAATGCTTCTAAATGCTATATTTTCAAGTCGGATGTTGACAAAGGTCACATTAACGGTTGAATAAACGTTGACAACAGCTGGCCCATGGAAACAGATTTTTTTTTTTTTTTTTTTCTATTTCCATGATTTCCTATGGGAAGTGTCCAGCAAATGCTGCTTCCTGGGGCACCCTGATTGTTCATCACTCCCTCTCCCTCTTTTGCCTGCCGGCCGGCCGGCCTGCAAACTCTCCTCCTTCCTATACAAGTGCTGCATGTGTGCACCATTCTCTCTCTGCCCCTCCCCCTTTTGTACACGCACACGCACAGAAACTGATGCAAGTTCCCCTATCTGCCAGAGCCAGTTCCTCCATTTAAGATGCTGACTTGTTTATGTAGACACCACTAGTGAGTTTTGTTTTGTTTTTTTCTGCTCCGTTGGCCCAAACTGGTGCGAGGCCTTCTCTTCTTTTCTCTTCCACATGTCGCCTTGACGGCAGGTGCATGAAGTTGGGCTCCACTGATTTGGGGGGGGGGGGTCTTGACTGACTTTCTGGCTGACGTTTTGTGGATGGCTGGAAGGTGAGCGCTTGTAAGAGGAGGAAGACGAGGAGGAAGACGAGGAGGAAGACGAGGAGGAAGAAAGGGGTCAAGCATGGATCCGTAAAGGACGCCGTGCTCAGATGCCGGGCAGGCGGAGGAGGAGGCCGCGGAGAGAAAACAGCCGCAATGAACAAGCCCAAGAGGTAACGCCAACACATAGAAATTAGTGCGTTAAAACTTGTGTAAGTGTTGTGTTTGTGTGCAGAGGTTTTGAGGTCGTGACTCATAATGTGCATGGCATTGTGGTTTAAAAAAAAAAAAAAAAAAAAAAGTGCTAATCTGTTTGTTTTTTTTTGTTTTTTTTAATGTTTGCATCAGCCATTTGTGTGTCGCGATGCAAGAGTAGTAGCGACGCGCACACGCGCGGTCACAGCTAATTTATCTGGCCTGCATGTCAACATGCCGCCTCGTCTTCATAGTTCAACATTCAACAGTTGTTGTGTGTGCGCCCTGAGCTCACTTTTATGATTGAAAAATAGGCTATTGTTAAAAAAAAATACTAATTTGTTTCCCAACTACCAAACATATTTCTGAACAAGTAAATACTGCAATTATCTACATTTACTCACAAATTGAATTCGACGCCTGTTTGATTAAACAGGAAGCTAATTAAGATGCATAAAACGCAACAGGTGGACACACCTGCTATATCAGGTGTGTCCAAACTTTTTCATTTGAGGGCCACATCCTGAAAATCGGAAGGACGCAAGGGCCACATGAAGAGAAATTGTGTTTAGTCCTAAAAATTGTACAAATAATTGATTTGTGCTTTTGCATATTTAGAAAAATGCTACAGTATATAAAACCAATTAAATAGGTAATATGGCAGTAGGGTTATTATAGTTTTGGCAATTTTTCATTTTAGTTCATTTTTATTAGTTTAGTTCTTTAAAAAAATGCAGTTTTAGTTTAGTTTGTTAATTTCAATATTAGTATTAGTTTCATTATTTTTTTTAAATGTGTATTACTTGTGCGCAATATTTAAAAAAAAAAAAAGCATGGGAGCAACGTCATCTTTTGGTGCTTTTCTATTGGCCGCTGCTTGATGACATCACTTCTGTGTGACATGCTTTCAAACGTCATTATTCTGGTTGATATCAAATAAATCGACTAAAAATCACATTTGAAATCATCCCCAAAGGCTCATGCATTCAATTAATTACCAAAGACGAAAACGAAGGACATATTTGCTATAATTAGAGTTAGTTTTAGTTAGTTTTGTAAACAAAATGTAGTTTCAGTTAGTTTTTTTTTAGTTTTTTTTTTAAAACGCATTTTCGTTTTTATTTTATTTCGGTAACAATATTGTTTTATGAATTTTATTTTTTTTTCACTGGTTTGAGTGAACTAAAATCATCTTTAATGGCACCAGTTTTTCGATAGCGTCCCTTCTTACTTTGACCATCTCCAAACATTTTTCTTTTGTTTATTTGATTTGAATTGAGTCAAACGCCATTTTTTAACATATGTCGCGGGCCACTGAAAAAAAATGGACGGCGAGCCGCCCTTAGGTTGGACACCCTTGCACTATACGCTTCAATATACCTTCCGCCATCTAGTGGAGGAGCATATCATTGCTCTGACAGTCCCTACAGTTGACTCATTAATGAAGTTAAGCACAATGAGAAATTGATGTTTTTTTTCATGATTTATCGATTTCAACTTTTGACGGTACGGCTTCCTTCTGTCCTACTTTGGAACTTCTTTTTTGCTGCCGCTGCGGTTGTGAGCACAACTCTTATCAGATGGTGCGATTGACACATGATGCTCGTCGCAAAATATGAGCGACACTTCACTTTAAATCCTGATTGCGCAAGCAACCATGCAGTAGATTTGTATTTATTTTTTTATTAGAGTTATGCTGTAGCAAATGAATGAAAGGCTAAATGTCCCCTTCGTGCAGGTTGTGAGGGGGCTGAAAAGGGACCGAGGATTGGGGGGGGGGGTCACAATCTCTGGCTTCAAAGGGGCTTCAATTAATCAATTAAGGACAGAAAGCAATGAATTTGCATATCCCTCGGCCGGAGAGGGAGGGTGGCAGCGTATTTAGCGGGGTGGGGGTGGGAGGGGGTACTGGTGGGCTTGTGGCTCTGTTGCCAGGAGTCCTGACATAGATGGGAAGAAGAAAGGGGGGTTTCCAAAGGGAGGAAAAAAAGGGGAAACAGTTTAGCGACTTGAATAGCGTGCAGGGGGGGATGAAGAAAGAGGAAAAGACGACGTCGGTGAGGAAAAGGTGAACAACTTCCTGTCGCTAATACGTTCACAACCACGCTCGACTTAATTCTGAAGATCTTTCTCACCTGCTGTCTGTCCTGCAACGACAAGGGGGGGAAATACCCAAAACCAACCTTATCAAGAAAAATCTAAAGCGTTTGATCCTGTTAACATTTGGTCTGACTCACAAAGTGTCGAGAAAAGGTCAAAAGACTTCTTTTTTTTTTTTCTATTTGCACTTTAAAAGAGGTTTCAAGCAGTTTTAATGTTGAAGTTGACTGTCAAACTTCACACAAAACAAGAACTACACTAAAGTATCTCTCAAATATGAGACAAAACAGTCCGCTAGCTTAATGCTAGCTCTAGTTAGCCTCAATGTTGTTGCCGTACCTTTAAGCAACATAATTCAAAACAAAAGTATTTCAGTACTTTTTGCACGATTTGACAACAAAGAGATGAACGTCAACATTCTCAAGGTGAACATTTGCGAGGACTTTCGGTGACACATCCAGATGGCAACTGTCTGAAATAATCAAGTTAGTGCTACTGGGGGACCAAATATAAAGTAAAGGTATGACAAAAACACCATTTTAAATATGGGCAAAACACGAGCACAGCAGGTGCATGTGTGTATTTCAATGTTCATAATACATTTCTCGATGCATCAGCTGTCAACTAGAAAGGGTTTCAACAAGCAAAACTAACAACATACTGTCATTCCCCTCCCCACAAAAAAACTCGTGAAAAAAATACAAAACATTGAACAGTTGACCATTCAAAAGTTTAGAGTTTTCCCGTAAAGTATTTTAGGTTCATCTCAAAATGTAATTTTGAGATTATGATCAAGTGACTTGCTGTGTCCCTGTCCTGCCTGCAGTAAAAAAAAACAAAAAAATTATGAATGTAGTCATCATTGGAGCCACATGTAATAATATTTGACTACTTGTGTAAGCGTGCGTGCGTGCGCAAGAGAAGGGGATGAGGTCTGGCCATTCAGGGAACTTGTTGTCATTTCTCTGAACTCGCAGCGTTTCCTGGTAATGTCACAATATTAGTTAGCAGCAATACTGTTGCACACACACACGTGCACGCGCGCACACATTTCTACGCGTTATGCAGGACTCGCTGGAGACGTACACATACACAAACAGGATATTTTTATTAGCTATGCATGCAAAAATCATTCAAAAACAAATCAACATTTTTTTTTAATATATAAAGCTGACTTAAAATGTGTCACTTTTTAACAATTGTCTTTAGGTCGAACTGGTGTTGGCATCACATGAGGAAAAATTCCCTGGCCCCCAAACCAAAATGTTGACCTCTCGATGACCTCTGGTCAGCGCGTCTGGATGTTGCGAGCTTTTTTTTTTTTTTTTTTGCGCCGTACTGATGTGCCGCCGACTTGTTGCCAGGAAGCCCAACTGCGAGAGTCCGGGCGCGCTGAAGAGCAGGAAGTCGGCGCGGCAGAAAGTGCACAGACGCAACACGTGTCCCAGTCCTCAGGACATCAGCCGGGCCCTGCAGGGCCCCTCCACGGCCCCCAGCCCCAGCGCCAGCGCCAGCGCCGCCAGCCTGGATGAGCTCATACTACGCTGCCTCGGCTGCTTCGGTCAGTCGCAACCCCGTTATGCAAATGAGGGCCGATACAGGGAAGTGGGGTACATTGAGAGGGGAGGGGGTGCGATGGGCAGGCTGATACAATGGAGGGGCTTGTTTTGCTAACGGCTTCGCAAAAACTTTTTGGGTCCAGGAACCGCTTACAGGGGAGATTTTTATTTTTTTTTGCAATGACCTCCTCAAATTCAGTCGTGTCCAAACGACGACATAGTGGCCATTTGCTGACCATTTTTCTTTATCTCCTCCATAACTCTCCACACTGTTTACTTATAATCAAATCGGATTTTTTTTCTTCTTTTTTTTTTCATGTTGATCAATTTAAAACTTTCAATGTGAAAATGTCTCTGGTCAAACTGTTTTGATCATTTGTTCAAGTCCCAATGACACTCGTATACAAATTCCTGGGTGGAGGTAATGATGGGATGTATCGAGGGCCAAAACTGCCAAAATTCGAAATAAATACATGACTAAATAAATAAATAAATGACTAAATAAATAGATAAATGAATGGCCAAAAGTGGAAATCAAAATAGATTTATTTCCAGTTATTTTTTTTTCGATCTAATTTTTAAATTAGATATTTTTTTTATCTTCATTTTTATTTTCACGTTTAGTCATTTCTTTATTTGGAATTATGAGGCTCATATGAACAAACAAACCTTGATCCGTGTTGCGCTTCTGTTGGTCAGATTCCGAGGGGAGGCTGTGCAGCCCGCGAGGGTCCCAGATGGTCCACATGACGCTGATGATGCACAGCTGGGTGGTCTCGTCGCAGACCTTCGCTCAGAAGCTCCTCGCCTTATATCCTGATGCCCACGCGACGCCACTGCTCGAGCAAAAACACACTTTAGGAACACATGGTAGAAGTAGGCCAATTTTTGGAGGGAAAAAAAACGAGCCACCAGAGGGTGCTAGAACTGCACAAATGAAAATCAACCCGACTTTTTTTTTTTTATATCGTGATATGACGATGACGATATATTGTGGCAGTTTTAATGTCATGATATTGTCGTTATCATCACATCCCGAGAGGTTCACAGAGCAAAACTGTTCCCAGTTGATGACGCATTTGTTTTTAGAGATTCTGAAGCCGAATTCACTTTGCCCGACACGTCCTATTTAAGTAACTGCTTGTCTCAGCAAAACTGTCAGCAATTAAGAATGGGTGTGGCCAATGGAATTAAACGCAGCTTTCCAAAAATTGTGGTTAAAATCGCATTTCCTTTTTCACATAATGCCAACTAGTTTCAAATCATCATTTGGATTTATTTGCGTTTTGCTCACACTGGCTGTCTTTGTGAGACATCAAAATGTCAAGTGTGAGAAATATTCAGGAAAAAAAAAAAGAAGGAATGTGTTCTCCTTGACTGTGTCTCACATACAAGGACTGCCCCCCCGAAAAGAGAGGCCTGAGGCGGGGTCAAGTGTGCCACCTGGTCAGGTGAGCGAGAAGTCACTCCAGTCCTGACAGAACCGGTTCCTTTTTTTTTCTTTTTTCTTTTTTTCCCCGCCCAGTTTTTGTGCTTACTAAACACGCTCTCCTGTCGCGCCCGGGTCGGGTGGCCAGGACCTGGATCGGCCAGTTCCCCGCCGTGTTCGAGGCCGACCCCCTTCTGGAGCAGACCATGGGGGACCTGTGGGCCTTGGTACGCTCCGACAGGGAAGAGGCGCACATCATCGACACGTCGTGCCTGTGAGTTGCTTTGTTTGTTTGTTTGTTTTTCGTGCACGGACATTTTTTTTTTTTTTTTAGATCAACTCGCACGTCTTGACTTGCGTCTTTCGGTGTGGATTTGACTCATTCTCAGCGCAGTTGTGTGGGTTTTCCCCTGGTCAATGTTTAATTAAATATCTTAAATAATGATGATCTCGACAATATACTTGTTACTACCCGTTGCCCACTGTTGTATGAATGGCAAAGGTACAATATTTGCCATATAAAAAAATATTGCAAAATATTCACGCATATGTTGGGCTTATTGAAGACTAGAAATCGTCTTCAATACAACAAAAAACGAAAGAGAAACCTTGCCACTTCCTTTAACAGACGCCTCTGAACTGTACTCTGCCAATTGGTCCTCACTTCCTCATCCACACAAATTCACTGGTCCACGTCGATGTGGAAACACGATGCTCACCATGCGTACAAGCACCCGCGCGCTCCGTTCGAGCAGGTTTATGAAGCTTTTCGTTCACAAAGTCTGTGCGACTTTTGGCTTGATCGTCTTTTCAATTTTCTGCCCGTTGAGAATCTGTCAATTGCCTTACTAGCGATAAATCAAGGTCAAGGAAATAAATACATGAAAAACATACGATTATTTTAGACTCTAAATAGTATTCCGTTTGCGAATGTAAGTCTTGATGATTGATTAGTCACTCGTTTGCTAAGGATTCTAAACAGAATTTGTACATTAGCTTAACTGAAAACTGAATTGTCTTTGATGCTTACAAAAATACGAAGGCCAACATTAACTTTGTGGGGAGAAAAAAACAAAACAAAACACGTCAGCTTTTGTGGCGTTGTCTAAATTACAATTTGATGAATACGAAGCCGCGTACGTTAACTTTGTTGGAAGTTCTAAATTAGCCATCGAAAACATACGTTAGTTTTGCTGAAAAGTTTACATTTCCACTTTGGTGTCCATGAAAACATGCTACTACATTCGGGTTTTGTTTTTTGGTTTGTTTTTTTTGGAAAACTCATTTGTCTCTGATGTTGCCAAAACTCCGACAAAAGCGTCATTGAAGACTAAATTCTATTTAACTCATTTGCTCGCAAAAAACGTATAAATACGTTGCCGTGGTCCCAAAGACGTATTTATACATTATCACAAAAACGGCCAGCAGGTGGCAGCAGAGTATACAAGATCAACCAGGGCCATGTTGCAAAAGGCTGATTTGAAAAAAAATTGTGAATAATGATGAAATTTAGCTATAATCTAATTCTAGTTGCTGCAAAACGGAAACGGATACAAACATACTTTTTTTTTCCTGATCAAAGAAGAGACTAAGCTTTCTTGTGGTAAGTTCCATGTTTTGATAGAAAAAAAGAACACAATATTCTGTGGGTCTTGCACCAAAATGAGTCCAAATCCAGTAAAAACCAGTGAATGAGTTAATAGTTACAAAATATAAATGCTATTTTTAATCAAAAAATTCCCATTTTCTTTTTTGATGTTTACAAAACTAGACTAACAGTTTTGTGGGTGAAAAAAAAACGTGTTCAGCATGAACTGAAGTCTAAATGACAGATGGATAGAAATGAAGGTTTAACCCCGTCTCTTTTTTTTCCCAGAAGCCCCCACGTGAACGTGTCCCAGGCCCCGTCGCCCTCCGTGAAGAAGAGGAAGGTGTCGCTCATCTTCGACCACATGGAGGCCGACGAGATGGCCGAGCACCTCAGCTACTTGGAGTTCAAGAACTTTTGCAGCGTTTCGGTGAGAGCATCGCGCGACTTGACCAGTTGATGACGTTTTGACTTAACACGCGTGTTCCCCCTTTGACGGCGATCGGTCAGTTCCTGGACTACCGCAGCTACGTGGTGCGCGGCTCGGTGCGGGACAACCCGGCACTGGAGCGCTCGGTCATGATGTGCAACGGCGTCTCCCAGTGGGTCCAGCTCATGATCCTCAGCAGGCACACGGCCCAGCAGAGGGCGCAGGTCTTCACCAAGTTCATCCACGTGGCTCAGGTGGGCCACCGAGGCAGAAAGTCATCTTGGGCTCGTCATTCGCACCATAACGGCCCGTTCTAACAACGTCAACCGTAAAATATGATCCCAAGCCGAAACGCGTGAACATCATTCCCAACATTGTCCGTTTTGTATGGCCAGAAACTGCGAGCTCTGCAGAATTTCAACACGCTGATGGCCGTCACCGGAGGCCTCTGCCACAGCGCCATCTCCCGCCTCAAAGACACGTACAACCTCCTGCCTCCTGACGTCACCAAGGTACTCTGACCGCTCACAAATACTATGAAGGCCTTTTAAGATGTCGATTTGACACCAGATTAAAATAGAAGAGGCCAAGGTTAGACTGACAAAAAAAAATTTGAACGAAACTCAACAAGATTACAACTAGACCAGAATTTTGTTTACGTTAGAAGGAACTAGACTTGACTTAACTACGTTAGATCTATGTCAAGACTAAATTGAATTAGAGGAGGTTAAAAAAAAAAAGAAAAAAGAAATTAAACTATAATTGACTGTACCAAAAAGATAGACTCAAAGAAAAGCCTAAACGAGACTAGAATCCCAAAAAGTTTGAAGAACTGAACTAGCCTCAACTACAGTAGACTAAAGAGTAGAATAAATTGAATTAGGAGAGGCTAAACAAGACTAGATTAACTGGATTAGACTAGTTTTGATGAGACAACACTAGACTCGACTATACAAGATAGAAGAAACAAGACGACGCCGGACTTGTCAACTCTGGAAGCGACTAGATGGGAATAGACAAAACAAAACAAGACGAGATAGTTGAGACTAGACTAGGATCAACAAAACTAAACTAGACCCAGCAGGAACTGTTGAGACTGGGCTAGACTTGATGAGATGACACTGCACTAGACTAGCCAGGTGAGACTACACTAGACTAGACTAACCAAGACAAAACTAGATTAGAAGTGAGAACACATGGGACTATACAACACTACACCAGATAAGACTAGACTAAAATAATCTTGACAAAATAGGACAGGTTGAGACTAGATTAGATGAGACTACATTAGACTCAACCAGCCAAGACTAAACACGATACAAAGCGACAAGACAACACCGGACTAGTCAACTCTGGAAGCGACTAGATGGGAATAGACGAGACAAAACAAGACGAGATAACATGGGACTAGTTGAGACTAGACTAGGATCAACAAAACTAAACTAGACACCGCAGGAACTGTTGAGACTGGGCTAACCTTGATGAGATGACACTGCACTAGACTAGACAAGTTATAAAGAGACAAGACAAAATGAGACTAAATGTCACCAAATGAAACAACAATGCATTGAATAACACTAAATGAAGCTTCAGTAAACGAATTAAAACATGACTAAACTAAACTAAACGAGCAAAACAAAACTGAAGTAAAAAATAAACAGTAGGACTGTTTAGTTAGAGTGAACTCTTAAATACTGAACAAAACTCGACTAAACTAAGATTGGCTAAACCTATCAAGAGTGCGCTAAACAAGACCAGACAATACTAAACCGGATGAAACCAGCCTAAAGTGGACGACTATTATTGAAATGAGCGCCTTCTGTCTCGATGCTGTCAGGCACTGAGCGAGATGACGGAGCTACTGTCATCGCGCAGCAACTACAGCAACTACCGGCGTCTGTACAACGAGTGCTCGGGGTTCAAGGTGCCCATCCTGGGCGTGCACCTCAAGGACCTGATCTCCCTCAACGAGGCCCTGCCCGACTTCGTGGACGGCGACAAGATCAACCTGAGCAAGCTGCAGCATCTCCACAGCAACGTCAACGAGCTCCTGGAGCTGCACAGACTCACGCCGCCGTTCGAGGCCAACAAAGACCTCCTGCATCTCTTGACGGTAGGAGACCAGGACCCGGGACCCGGGAACCGGGAACCAGGAACCGGGAACCGGACCGCTACGAGGAGTTCCGCTGGAATGTCGCCAATGATGCCTTTAATGCTTCAGCTCTCTCTAGATCTCTACTACACTGAGGACCAGATCTATGAACTCTCCTACACCAAGGAACCCAAGAACCCCAAGATCCAGGTCAGTCACATTCACGCTCAGCAAGCTGTTGTGTATTTCACTAAAACATAAAATGTTGTGTATTTAAAACTACATACATATGTCTTAGGAAAGTCCACTTAGCTTAAAGCTCACAAAAAAAAAAACCCACAATGCTAACAGTTAGCATCATTAGCTAGGTTTCAAAGCACTACACATAAAATCAAAAGTACATGCTGTGAATTTAAAACATAAATGTTATGCATTTAAAACTATGCCTTAGGAAAGTCCATGTGGCTTGAAGCTAACAAAACAAAAAACAATACTAACAGTTAGCATCATTAGCTAGCGTTCTAAGCACTAAACATAAAATCAAAAGTACATGTGTATTTAAAACATAAATGTTATGCATTTAAAACTATGCCTTAGGAAAGTCCATGTGGCTTGAAGCTAACAAAAAAAAAATTCCAACAGTTAGCAACATTAGCAAGCTTTCGAAGCACTACACAGAAAATCAAAAGTACATTTATGAATTGAAAACATAAATGTTATGCATTTAAAACTATGCCTTAGGAAAGTCCATGTGGCTTGAAGCTAACAAAAAAAAATTCCAACAGTTAGCAACATTAGCTAGCTTTCGAAGCACTACACAGAAAATCAAAAGTACATTTGTGAATTTAAAACATAAATGTTATGCATTTAAAACTACATACCTATGCCTTAGGAAAGATTGAACAAAAAAAGCTAACAAGCAATGCAAAACAATGCTAACAGTCATTAGTCAACTTGAGAAGCAATTTTTTTTTTTTCCTCCCCCCAACACAAACGATGTATCATCTTGTATGATTAATATGCCGATATTATATTGTGACAGACCTTTGGCACACTTAAGTTGAACAATCAAACGCTTGTTTGGGTTGTTAGCGTGGGCGTGATCGCTTTGCAAGAAGAGCGCACCGCAACCGTCACTCGACCGCATCAAAGTGCCAAGTTGGGCTGTGACGTACGCGTACGCGAGATGTGAGTTCATCTGTGTAACTCTTTTGCTTTTCTTTCGTGGCCGCAGCCCGTCACGCCAGTCAAACCGCCAGTGGTGGCAGAGTGGGGGTCAGGGGTCGCCCATCGCCTCGACCCCGACACCATATCCAAACACGTCAAACAGATGGTGGATGTGAGTACAACATATACTGGATGAGGGGCCGTCAAGGGGGATCTCATTCACTCATGATGACCAGGATTCATTTCGGTGTACGACATGAGAGCATTTCAGTATGTGGATTTCAGTTTGTGTGGGCATATTTTATCTTGTGTCTATGACAATATTTCGGTAGCGTCGAAATAGGGTTTCATTTGTGTCAGATTGAATATGAGAACATTTTGTATATATGAGAGCGTTTAAGTATGACGTCATGTGTGGGAGGATTTCAGCTTGTTTGTTTGTATGGGAGTCTTTCAGTAGTGTGAAGAGGGATTTCAATTATGTGTGAGAGTGTTTCAGTAGTGAGTGTGAGAGCATTTAGTAGATTATATGAGGGCATATCAGTATGACATGAGAGGACGTCAAGTCGTGTGGGTGGGTTTGTTTACTTTTTGTGCATGAGTGTTTCAGTCGTGTGAAGAGGGATTTTAATTTTGTGCGAGAATGTTTCAGTAGTGAGTGTGAGAGAATTTAGTATATTTTATGAGAGCATATCTACGCGAGAGGACTTCAAGTGGTGTGGGTGGGTTTGTTTGTGTGTATGAGAGTGTTTCAGTAGTGTGAAAGAGGTTTTCCAATTTTCAATTGTGTGTGAGTGTTTCTATAGTGTGAGAGCATTTTATGTTTGTGTTTCAGTATGATGTGTGGGAGGATTTCATTGGTGTGGGCAGATTTAGTTTAACTGTGTTTCAATCGCGCATGAGTGTTTCAGTAGTGCCTGTGAGTATTTATTCATTTATGAGAGTGCATCAGTACGACATGTGGGAGGATGGCATTTGTGTTCATGAGAGCGTTTCAGTATAGCGTGAAAGAGGATTTCAGTTGTGTGCAACAGCGTCGAGTGTATGAGAGCATTTCGGGTGCGTGATGCGAGTTAGGATTATGTGAGAGATACTCCTGAATTAAGTGAACGTCATTGACCGGGTTGGCCACAGGCGCGAGTTTCACTTCCTGATTAGTCGGGAGCGCAAAAGGAGACGTGGCCAACACTCCCTTGCGTTTGTCGCCCCCTGCAGTCCATCATGAAGAACTACGACCACAAGCAGGACGGCTTCATCCCGCTGGAGGACTTTGAAAAAATCGCCGCCAACTTCCCCTTCTCCTTCTGCACGCAACAAACTGACAGGTGACACTTTGCTCCTAAACATTATATGACTTACACCACATAATCCATCTTTAAAAAAAATAATTAAAAAAACTGTGTCAAACCGACATTTTCAGCTTTTAAACAAATCCAAAAACGACCCTAACCGCCTCCCACCAACTCTTTGGCAGACTCGGTCAAATCAGTCGCGAGGAGATGACGTCATACTTCATGCGCGGGATGTCCGTGTGCGCTAAACTGGGCTACAACTTTAACGACGCGCACAATTTCCACGAGACCACCTACAAGAGGCCCACCTCCTGCGACACCTGCGGCGGCCTTGTCAGTCTTTGCCATTAATCCGCAAATAACAAATACAAATTGGGAGATAATTAATAACAATAATAATAATAATAATAATAATAACCTTGCTGGATGGTGTTGCAGCTGTGGGGATTCATCAAGCAAGGCTACCATTGCAAAGGTAAGGAAGCGTCAGCGACACAGACAAAATGGAGACCCATGCTTGGCTGTTCAAGCACCCAAAACAATAAGAATTAAAGCTGAAGGGTTTCCGGGGGATTGTGTTCATTGAAATACATATTTTAACATTTGCGTGCATTTTTGAGTATGTTCCGAAACGAGTCATTGCGATACTTGCGATTATCATAATTAAAGCTGCAGATGCCTGATAAAGAACACTTTCCAATAAAATGGCTGACAACCTTTTGGATAGATACACGTGTTTGCAAAATCTGGTTACATTTTTAGTATTTTGAAGCCCCCAAAAGAATAATAGTAATAGTCATCATTAAAGCTGTAAATACTAGTAAAATAAAATAAAAAATAAAAAAAAAATAAAAAAAGGGCCTTCAAATTAAAATGGATGACTTAGGTAAAGGTCCCAAAATAACAGCACTAATAATTAATGCTGCAAATCCCTAAAACAAAGCTTCTTTCAAACCAAAATGGCTTACTAGTGTTTCATCTCGTCACTCGCCATTTTGTTTGTTGAGGTCAAGAAGCCGGTGACGGAGGCTGGATGGCTTGATGAAGAGTCGGACCGCTTCCACGCGCTCAACTCAAGTCACAAACATGACTTGAGGCGGCCATCTTACTTTTAACCCTTGACCTTTGCGAGGAGTGCACACCTCTAAGTGCAGTAGCCACACATGACCAGAGGGTGGCACACTAATCAAAAGCTACCATACTATGGTCAAGATTTCACCAACAACAGAACCGAAATAAACATAAAGACCCTTGATTGATTGGATTTTGTATTTAAGCTTATTATTATTATTTCAGGGAGGACTACAAAAAAAAATGTATTTTGGAAGTCTGGAATTCCAATGATATGAATCATTTTAAATTAAACATGGCCTTTGATTTTTTAAAAACAGATTTAATCAATTAGTTGATTGATCATTGAAGTAATTGTCAAACATACGATCAAATAAAAAGTGATGAACATAAAAACACCTACGGGGTGAACTAAAGCTAAATGAAAAGGTGCTCTTCAAACCAAAATGGCTGCCGACATGTCAGTTCGTTCATTTTCTTGTGTCCCGTCATGAAATTTGTGAGCGCTACCAAAAGAAAAGCAAAACTTTTCATAATTAAGCTGTCAATCGCTTTAAAAACAACAAATTGGCTGACTGTGCGTAGACTTTGGCGCATGTTTTGGTGCTGAGCCTCCAACAGAAGAATAGAAAGGATACTAATGAAAGGTTCGTTTCTGAGCAGGCTGCGGGATGAACTGCCACAGACACTGCCGGGATCTGGTGGGCCTCGAGTGCTTGAGAAAGCACAAAAGCACCAGCGGCTCCTGCCCGTGCACCCCCGCCCCCGACTTCCGAGCCAAGGGGAGCCTGTGGAGTAGGTGTCCCCACCTCCAAAATTCGGACCTGCCGGCTGCCACCCACCGCCAAGTCAACCCGCGCTTGTGTTTCCCCCTCATCAGGTTCCGAGGAGGACGCGTTCGTGTTCCCCCACGGCAACGACTCGGAACACCACAAGGGTTGCGCCCCCTTCAGGAAGAGCGCCGACTCTGCAGCTTTGTCGGACTGCTCCACTCAGACGGAGCCCGGAGTGTGGACCCCACAGGAGAAGAAGGAGCAGCGCAGGGTGTACAACCACGTTGCTCCAGGCCAGGTGAGACGACAAACTGCTAGCTTGTGGATCGCAAAAGTTTACACACCCCCTGCTCAAATGCAAGCTTTTTTGTGCTTTGGTCACAATATTACAGGTTTTATTTTTTATTTTATTTTATTTTAATTTTTTTTGTGTAGTCAAAACATCAATTTTTTCCCCAAAACGATTGAGATTTTTGCACAGTGTTGTGTGTATATATAAAAAGTGAATGTAAAGAAATAGCAGCATAATGTGACTTTTTTTTTTTTTTTCTTTTGTGCGTCAGGCCAGCACGCTGCCACTTCCCAGGAGTCGCGGGTGCTCCATGCGCGTTTCCTTGGAGGAGAAGCTGCAAGAGTTTCACCTGTGCAAGGAAAAGAGCCGAGAGCCCGATTGACCCGACGGCAAATGACGAATTTGCCCCGCCTCCATTTTGCGTTTCTTTGCTTCCGATTTAAACGAAAGGACAGTCGTCATATTGACTTACCCGGACGGTGTCGTCTTGTTTTCTGGTGCTACGTTTCTTGGGAATATCACGTGAGCAGTTTCCGGATCCAGGATGGAGGGAAATGAACACTACAGCAGAATTCCCCTTTTGTTTTTTTGGTGTGTGGCAGCTACCACAAAAAAGGTTCAATGTGTCTTAAAGAGATAGTTGGATAATTTTTGGACATGAATCTCGATTTCATCGTCACCTCCAGTGGTGTGCGATCAGCGTTCTGTGACACGAGTTCTGGTCCAGTGTTGGACGAGAAGAAAATAGTTCTTCTTCAAGTTGGCTGGGGTCACCTAAATAAAGCGTTTTTCTTCTGAAAAACAATGTGTTCAAAAGAGTGATACATTTGAATCACAAAACTCCCTCCTGAAAAAAAACTCAAGACTGCATAACCGCCGGCACTACTTTTCTGTTCGTTCGTATCACTGCGCAGCGCCCCGAATGCAGCTGATGTCACGCCTTCCGTCCTCGAAAAGACAACGCGCAGTGATACGAAGGAAAAGAAAAATGGCGGTAATGGAGTCTGACTTTTTTTTGTATGCAAATGTATCACTGTTTTGAAAACAATTTTTTTTTGAAGAAGAAAAACGCTTTATTTACTTGACCCCAGCCAACTTGCCAGACTATTTTCCTCCAAGCAAAACCGGACCAGAACTCGTGTCACCGAACGCTGTCGGGGGGAAGTCGGTGCTGATCGCACGCACTGGAGGTGAGGATGAAATAGAGATGTCAAAAAAAAAAAAAAAAAGAATCCAAACAATCATGAATTTTGTTTGTGACTATTTCAATCAGTTCTTTTGTGTCTTAATATAATTTTTGTGAAAATACCCCAAGGATGAATAATAAAAAAAAAAACATAGAAAACGGATGACTATTTCTGTTGGAAGGTGAAAAGCACCTAAAAAAATGTCATGCAAGAAAAGCCGACACGTTGGATCCAGGTGTATACAACTGCATTTAATTGTAGAAAGACAAGAAACGGCAGATTTTTTTTTCACACTGGTACAAAAGAAAAGTTTTCGGAACGTAATGAGATTTCAACTACGGCAACCACACAAGGATTTAAAAAAACAAAAACGCAAAATGCCTACTGACAAAGTGTCAACGACGCCTTTAATACGGCGGCCACTAAAATGGCGGTTTTCGCTACGCGTGACTGAAAATGAATTGTGAACTAAAAGCAAAAAAAAAGAAAAAAAGCATGCTTTTGCTCGCTTAACTCCCCATCAAAAATGCTTACAAACCGTCTGTCCTCATTCACACAAAGCATTGCAAGGGTTAGCACGGGGCTAGCTAGCTAGCATCTATCACCACACCGCCGCTTTATACAAGATTGATTTAGGGGAGAGCAAACAAGATGGTGGGGGATGAAATAAGTCGACAAAGAGGAAGTAATTTGGAGGAGCTACTGGGAGCCCGAAGACGAGCCTTGGCTGCCCTGTCCAGGGTAGCCGCCGTATTGGCTGTAATATTGGTTCCACTGGCTCTGGTTCTGGTAGTACTGCTGCCACTGCTGAGCGTACTGTGGACACGTACACAAACATTTCACCAGGGAATGTTTACATTGTACATTTGATATTTTTGTTTGTTTTGGTACGGCATGGCACGCTTATTCATCTCATACTTTCAATTTAAAATATGTGGAGCTGGCATGACTTAATCATCACATTTTTATTTTTGTTTGCCTGAATGGGATACTTGACTCATTTATCAATTTTCAAGCAATAAAAAGTGAATATTTTGTCGAGAATTAATTTGGCAACTTGTTTATTTTTCATGTATAATTAATACCTTGAGAAATACATTTTGCCACTTGCTGTCGACTGAAAATGACATCACGTGAGGTCAGAGGTCAGTCGGGAAGTAACGATATCCAAACATCACGATACGATATCACGATATGAAGCTCACAATACGATATATGGATATTGTGGGGAGGTTGACGATATTTAAAAAAGGTCACAATATTGTAAAAAATAAATACAAAAATTAGCTCATCCTAAAAAAAAAAATCTCTTACAATCGCTAGTAACGTTTATTATTGAGGAGCTTACTTGTTAATGCACACCCACATTGAGTTCCTCCATATATTGACTCAAGTCGGTTCACAGGAATATTCCGTTCCCGTTCATCTGACAATTAGTGTGGATTTTAAACACAGAAGGGCCAAAACATCCCAAGTAAAAATTTAATTCCACTAAAAAACTAGCCACCAGAGGGTGCGACAACTGCACAAATGGAAATCAACCTGATATTTTTTTTAACAGATGCGTTGCTTTTAACTCATTTGCTCCCAATAACGTATAAATACGTTTTTTTAATGTTGTGTCCCAAAGACATATTTATACGGTTTTTTTTTATGCTAGAGCATACAGAAGGCTTTGATGCAGGCTCTCAACTGCAAAGAACGGTTGCAGAAATGAGTTATTACACAAACGGCCAGCAGGTGGCAGCAGAGCAAAGGAGATCAACCAGGGCCATGTTGAAAAAAAGCTCAATTACTCACAATTCTAAACAGATTTGTGAATAATGATGAAACTTAGCTCTCTTCTAATGCTAATTGCTGCAAAATGGAAACAGATAGAAAAATACTTTTTTTTTTCCCTGATGAAAGAAGAAACTAATCTTTTGGTAAGTTCCATGTTTTTATAGCAATAGAACACAATATTCTGTGGGTCTTGCAAAATCAGTTGCCCTTATCGTTACGTCCCTTGAGGTCAGGTAACGACCAATCAAGGCTCACCTGTTTTCTGTGTTTGGATATGTGACATTCAACAAAGTGCGTGTGGCAAAATGTGTTCTTGAAGGTATTTTATTTCAAAAACACTCCCTATTAATTATTTTTATATTGACAAAAGGTGAAAAACATTTACTATAATTATCATTTTATAAACCCAAGCTATAATTTGTTATTTTTCAACCAAGGGTTCTTTTTTTTTTTTTTCTATTTTGTTACCAAAAACCGTTTGAGCTGCTCCAACAATCTTTCTTTTCTTGCTTACCTGCTGGTACTGCTGGTTGTAGCTCTGCTGCTGCTGCTGCGGGGGCGGGGCCTGATGCTGCGGCGGCGGCTGCTGAGGCGGCGGCTGGTGGTGGCCGTACGCTTGCGAGCCGCCGGCCGGCTGGCTGTAGCTCTGGCTGTAGCCCGGGTACTGGCTGTAGTTGCCGTAGTAGTTCTGGTTGTAGCCGCCCTGGTTGTAGCCGTGGCCGTAGCCCTGCGAGGAGGCGGCGGCGGCACAAGGAAGGAAGGAAGGAAGAGGGCAAAAGCGTGCAAAGTGAGTCCAAAAAAAGAAAAGAAAAGTGCTTCGATGTGCTAAAGCGCCGTTGCAAACCATCAAAGTCAGCGAGTAACTGATGGCAAATGTTTCAAATCGCATATTTGCATTTTTTTTTTTTTCTCTCCTGCTGAAGATTATCTCGAAAATGAGTAATTGGTGTCAACGGTTCCCTGACAACTGACGAGCAAAAAATCTCTTCTGGGTTATTTCATTTCGAAAAAATAAAAACTTAAATTGCACTTCAACATACTTTCTTGACATCGATTGCTACCACTGATAAGAACACAAAAGACAAATTCTTATTACTCAGAATATGATTTCAAAAAAAAAGAAAAAAGAACACTACTAAATAAAGAAAAGGAACTTTAATTAGTAATTCTCGCAGCACAAAGACAAATTCAATAAAGTGACAAAAAAAAGTCAAACTGAAAACACAACCCTCAAAAAGAGACTTGTTCAAACTACATGAATACAATGTAAACAAAAAAAATAAAAATAAATAAAGTTGCTCAAATCTTAATCAGCATGCAGTGGTGCTTTGAGATCCAAATTTAAATTTGTTCCTTGTAACTCAAAAGCACTTGCATCTCAAATCCTCCTTCCCGATCGAAATCAATTTGACTTTAATCCGTTCCAGCCTCGCCGGAAAACAAAAATGGAATATAGTTTTGAATGACAGAACAAACATTATATAACGCAACACAATTCAAATTTTTTTTTTTTTACACTTTTTGACCGCATCAAGTGAACAGCGAGTGTGACTTGCCCACACTTGCCTCCTGGGGGCAGCACAAGACAAACGGAATAGACCGCTCACCTCCTTGCAGAGGATAAAGAATGTATGGCTGTTATATTTCAGGCCGGGGGGGGGGGGGGGCAACAAGGACAACAAAGTCGATAAGTCGACCCAAAAACCCCCCCCAAAAAATAGGTCGCCATAAACAGACATTTCCCGTCTACATAAACCATTCTCTACTGTATCTAAACTACTAATGACGAAGAGGTGTGCAGCAAAAAAAGAAAAGAAAAAAAAATCAATGTAGAAAAAGGCACTTTCCTTACAATTCAAAACTTAAATGTTGGGGGGGAAAAAAAAAAAAGATTCTGTCAACGAAGACAACGAAGACGTTTGAAACACCCCAGATACTCTTTCTTACGCAAGTCACACTTTTTTTTTTTTCCCCCCCCCGAGTTCTGGACCGGCAGTAGCTGGGAATTGGGATCTAGCATAAAGGGTTTATGTTGAGGGACCCCACTCAGATTGAGTGTGAGAAAGCGACGTGAAATTGCAGACGAGCGCCGCCGCACAATTCACTCGCTGGACCTTCTGGATCGTTCAAGTTCATTCTCGTGAGTCAAAGACAGCTCATGCCAGGGAAAATTCTTAAGTTGGGTCACTCGTATCTCAAAACAGCGACTTTAGATAAATACATCAAAAAAATAAATAAAAAATTCTCCCGGTGTTGCCGTTTTGCTCTCAATACTGCCAATTTAAGCGCGGCAGGTTATAATGCAGAAAGCAGAGTTTTTGGACGTCCTCCCCTTTGAGGCAGCCAAACTTGTCGTCATAATTTTGGTGGTTTGCGCTGCCGGCCCTCTCGCTGGGCACAGACGACGACGGGCACGAGAGGTAACGCCTGGCCTGAAGCGACAAGCCCTGGAAGCGTCCGGAGTTCCGGTCCCAAAACTTGAGCGGCTGGCCTCTTCTTCGGTCGATGACCGGCAGGTGCAGGTACGCGTCCAGGTCCTCCAGGATGCCCCTGGGAGCCTCGTCCAGACCGGCCGGCTTCAGCATTTCGTCCAAGAGACTGTCCAGCAAGCCGCCGACTCCCTCGGCGCCGTCCCGGCCGCCGTTTTGCGGCGCGTCCCGCGCCGGCGTGCCGGCGTCTTCGGCGAGCCACGCCGCGGCGAGGGCGAGGGTCTCCGGCGACAAGGGGCGGCCCTTAAACCGCGGGTCCAGCAGACACGCCAGCACCGCCTGCTTGGATCGCATGACGTTGGCAAAACGCTTCTCCAGGCTCTCCAGCACCGTCTTGCGGAACGTCTGGAGCCGGCAGCCGGCGGCGCCCTCCGACTTGAGCAGCCGTTTCAGCGCGCTGACGTTGGGTATGATGCAGGCGGCGGAGGCGCCCGCTTTGCTCAGGTCGCCGCTGACCTCCTCCAGCGGCGTCAGGGTCTCGACCAGGCTGGCCGCCAAATCCCACTCCTCTGCCGTCGGGCGCGCAAAATGCCCGTGGTCGTCGGCGTAAGTGGCGACGGCGCTTTTCCGCTTCAGCATCCATCGGAGCACGCGCAACGTCGAGTTCCATTTGGTCGGCGCGGCCTGGGGGTCGCCCTCCTCCTCCTCCTCCTCCTGGATGGCGGCCAGCCGCTGGCGCGCCGCCGCCGAGCCGGCGAAGTGCGCGGTGATGGTTTTCGCTTTGGCCAACATGTCCGCCACCGTCCTCTGCGCCTTGAGCCCGTCGTCGATGCACAATTGGAGCGTGCGGACGACGCAGCTCAGTTCAGGGATGTGCGCCAGCCTGGCGCCGTCCCCCAGCACCAAGTGGACGCGCCGTGCGTCGATGTCCCATTCTCGCAGCACGGTCGGAAAGGCCTGCCGGATGTAATCCCCCGTGTGGGACCCCGACATGATTTTGACGTCGAGTACGAGTTGGACCCTCTTCCAGTGCTGATCGATGAAATGCGCCGTCAGGCTCATGAGCGCGTCGTCGGAACCCGGCCAACAGTCGGCGGTGAAGGAAATGAAGCTTCCGGCGTTGTGCTCCGAGAGAAGTTCTTTCATCTTCCCGACGACTCGCGCGTGCACGTCAGGCATGACCTGCGTACGGAAGTGCTTTGCGCTCTTGGGTTTATATCCCGCTTCCATTTTCGCTAGCAATCGTTTGAATCCGACGCCCTCCACGAGCGAGTACGACAGGACGTCGGTCGCGATCATCTCCGCGACGAGTTTGTCCGCGTCTCGCGAGCTCGGCTCGTTGGGCGCACGCGCGCTCGCGACGTCAAGCGCTTGCGCGACGACGGATGGCGCCAGCCGCGCGTTTCGTTCCCTGGCCAGCGCGGCTCGAGCGTGCGCGTCATCGAATGCCTCCTTGTGATTTCGCTGGAGGTGAGACCACAAATTGGTGGTGTTCTTTGCTTTGCCTTTGATGGAGCCTTGGCTAACGACCACGTCGCAGTAGTTGCATCCGACGCCTGTCGCCGTTTTTGAGAAGTGGTTCCACACCTGACTCCTCCCCTCTCCCTGTGAAATGGAAATATATATATACACATGTTGTGCGTTGTGCTAACTAGCATACAATTTCGATAGTGTGGTTTTAACAAGTGGCCGCCGCATTCAAGCTGTGAAGTGTTGGCAAACTTTTACACTGGTGCTTTGAAATAAGAGTTGAATCCTCAGCCATAACTCCAAACACACACATCTCAAATCTTCTTTTCCCACTGAAATGAATGGAAACGCCATTTATCTGTTCCCGCCCCCACTCATAAAAATAAAAAAGTCGTGTTGTTATTTACATCCCATAGTAATTCATGCAGAATTAAAACAAAATCCAAAATCACCATTTATGCTCAGTTTGCTGCTTAATTAAAGAACCGCAACATCGCCGTGTTAGCATTAAGCTGGAGCAGTCGTCCGCAACAGTTTTTTTTTTTTTTTTTTTTTGCGCCACGGACATGTTGAAACAGAACAGCGACCATGTGCCAACAGGGGAGTATTTAAAAAAAAAAAAAATGCAATCAATATCACAATTTCACATTGATTTCAAACTGCCAGTTTTAAAGCATAAGAATGATGAACAGTGGGAAAAAAAACAACAACAACAGTACTAAAAATTCCGAATATAAACTAACAGTGAACTACTAAAAATGTACTTCTCAGGAATAATGAATATGGCTTAAAGGTCTCATAGTATGAAAATGCACTTTGCACCTTGGGCAAGACCTTCACCCACTTTGCCTCCAGTGTCTGTCACACTGGCGTACGTTAGCGTGGTAGTGCATGAATAAAAAAAAAAAAAAAAAAAAACGGAAGTGTTTTTGAGTGTTCAGAAAAGTGCTACATAAAACTAAAATGTATTATAACACATTTACTTGACACCAATTACTACTTTCCTTTTAGGCGGGTCTTCGGCGCCTTCTTGTGGCATCTTAGGGCGTTTTAGAAAGATCACAAAAATAAGCCGATAAGCGTGGATAGGTGAGACTGTCAGCGACTAGCTGAGGTTAGCTTGCACAAAACGTGTGCACGCTGCTGAATTTGTCAACAGTTCATTTGGTTGACTGGAACTAACATTGGGTTACCTGGTTGTAGCCACCCTTGTTGTAAGGAGCCGGTCGGTTGTAGTTGCTTCCCGACGATTGGCTGCGGTAGCCGGAGCGGGAATCGGAGCCGCCGTCACGGTAGCCGCTGCCGCCGCCGCCACCGCCGCTGTTGTTGTTGTTGTTGCCACCCCAACGGCTCTGATTGTAGCTTCCACGATTGTAGCCTGCCAAAAATGCAATTTCGGTGGGTTTGTCATTCTACGGTCGACTTGACTGTCAGACATACGAGGGGGCTGACATTTTACGCAGCAGCGCCCCCTTGCTGTAGACTGACATTGATGTGTAATTACCCTTGGGCGTGCATTGCGAACCGCAGAAAACGGGTGAGAATTAAAATGTTACTTCAAACATTGATGGCAACAGTTTGACCCTGGAATATGTTTAAAAAAAATAATCAAAAATTATTTCCTACGGGGGAAGACGGCTTACCTCTGTATCCTCCATCGCCGCTGCGGTTCTGGTAGCCGCCCCCGCCGCCTCCGCGGGGCGCGTCGCGGCTGTCGTAGCGCGGGAAGCTGCCGCGGCCGCGGTAGCCGCCCTGCCGGTTGTCGAAGCGCTTGTCGGGCGGCGGGCCCGCCTTGCGCCCGTCGTCGTTGTATTGCTTCAGCAGCTTCTCGGCATCGTCGCGCTGCAGCTCGACATAGGTGACGCCCTCCAGGAAGTCGCACGCTTCCGGCAGGGTGAAGTTGGCTTTAGGTGGTCGGGGGAGGAAGGAGGAGGGAGAGGGGATGGGGAGGGGGACGCAGTGAGGACCAGAGCAGCCACACCACCAAAAGACAAAAAAACAAAGCGGAGACTAAATTAGTGTCGCGCAGAGGAGGCGGGAAGAGCATAAAAATTACGTGACAAGGCGCAAACATTCCCTCCAAGGAGGCAACATTTGTGGAAACAGACACAGGAGGGGAGAGGATTTGGGGGGGCGGGGCTAGGAAAGAGCTCTGCAAACCAAGGCGAGCAACCGGAAAGTGCATGGAAATCACAGTACTTCATAGGGACTGCCAAAAATAAAAATAAATAAAAAATAACAGAAAAATATCGGACATCTATCCATCCATCCATTTTCCAAAACACTTATCCTCACGAGACGTATTTAATATTCGCTTAAATAATAAATTAAATAAGTGCCTGACAAATGCTTGGTTCTCAGTCGAATTTCGTATTTTGTAGCTTCTTAGTTAAAAACATGACCAGATTTTCCAAGAATTTTTTACCCCCCCCCTATAATGCCTATAGAAAATCTGGTCCAAAAGTGTCTTCAAATTAGCTTAGCTTCATTTTTACTCAACACATCTCAATGCCATCGTTCCGTCTGCTACTTGATGAGCTCCTTCTCTGATTGCCCGACAAATTAGCTGGCACAGGCTGCAAAGAGATCTGCATCTTGGCAATAAATGACAATTCGAAGCGTATCTCGATCCCTGGGTGTGATAAGACTCAAGGACGGTTTGGTTTTAAAGGCCCAACGATTCGATTCGGTTGATTCAGCGGGATTATGATTCAATTCAATAAGGTTAGCGAGTGCAATGAGGTTCTTGTTCTTGTCATTTTACATCCAACTTGTCACTATTGTACCTTCTTCAAAGATATATCATCCAATAAAAGGCGATGCAATGCTTGGATAATATTTTTAATTGTTGATTCTATGCACTTGCATCTTTGAAATGAAAACTGGTTTTCCGAACCAAACGGTTTTGCGCTACGGAAATAAGCCATGTACTTTATTTAGTCATCGATAGCTTTTTTTGTGAATTTGTTATTGAGGCTTTCAGAAGTTGTTTTCCGTTTTGTCACATTGATTATATTAGTTCTTTTCAGAAATGGTGCAACAAAAAAAAAAAGACGAGTTTTTCGTCACAAACCGTCTTTCACTTGTGTAGCGATTTTCTACCTTTTAGGTACTCAAAGCGCTTGACCACCACTTCCTCATTTTACCCACTGATGACATGTCATATTATCTTGCTCAAGGACACTTCGACATGGTCACAATAGCCGGGGATTGAACCCACAACCATTAGGTTGGGGACAACCACGAGACCACTGATCCATAACGCCCGGTTGGCAGTAAAAACTAAAAAAATGTGCATGGGTGAATTCCAATTTACTGGGGATTACGATAACTGACATTATATTGGAATGAGGATGCCACCTCAGTTTGCAGCGCACATTGGGAAAAAAAAATAATAATCACGACTTAAAACAAATATGTCCAGTTGTGATAACTTGGTGGGGGGTTGGAAAGAGAGGGAAAAGGGGAGAAAACAGGGGGCATCTTCCAAGTTTGATTTTGACACATAGAAAAAAACAAAAAAACAAAAACAAAAAAGTAGATCTGGTGTTTTTGTTGCTTGCAGCCACAGCGGTCCTACCTTTCATTTCTAACACAGCATGATCGGGCACATCCTTCCCCTGCTCATTGGTTTGCTTTAATGTTCGCTCTTTAAAATCCTCGTCCGTGGGACAAATTACAATAGCCTTGCGTTGAAAACCCTCAAAAGGGCGCATTTTTCGTCTCCTTGCTGATCCATATACATTTGTCTAGCAATGGCGACAAGAAAGAGGTAGAAGCTTGTTTGTTATTGTTTTACTTGCAAAGGCGTTCCGCTGGAAAGGGAAGCTGGAACCCTGCAATCATCAAGTGACACAGGTTTGTTTGGCTGGGATGAGGCTACACGTTAGCTCGGCTGCTACAGGCCGCGTCGCTCGCGAGGCTTACCTGCGACGTCTGCTGCCCAAGCATTCAGTCGAGACCAACAAGGGGAAGGGGGGGGACCCACAAAGTAATCATCACTTATTCAATCGTACTGTATGCTGATTCTGAGTCATGTTAGTGCGCTGAGCAGGTGAATAGGTGAGAAAAGACGGATGAAAATGAGACAATGTTACTATGCCGAGGAGATACTTGAGCAAATTAAACTCAGCACGGTGAACTTAGCTGGTTAGCATGTCGCGTATGGCGGTGAGCAAATTTTTTATAAAAGCAAGGGGGGGGGAAAAAAAACAGTATTACGTTTAGTAGGGATGCAACGGTTCTCAGTCTTGGACCGCCCTGCGCAGGACAATACGCCCTTTATGGACCGCGAGTTTTCGGTCCGCCAGCCGGGCCCTCCCCACGAGCTAATGTCCAATCAGTGTTGCGGTTCGGCACGCTCACCCCCTCACACAGAAGTGGAAAAACAAGCGCGAGCTGCCGAGTTGGCAGATCAAAGTTTGAAGAAGTGGTGTGGAATAATTTCGGCTTCCTTATCGAATACGATGACGAGAGAGTGAAAACGGAGAACAGAAATTGTTCTGTCTGTAATCGTTGCTTGTAACATGTCTCATTCGTGAAGCCATTTTGAACGGGAGCGTTGCAACCACTGCAGCGCACCTCAACACTGGAAAGCGGACACGCACACTGCCCTGTCAACACCATCCGATAAAATGCATCAGAACACGCACATGAAGGCGACGGAGACCCGCGAGAGTAATGTTAAATGACGGCAACCGACAGAGTGCTTCAAAGAACCAAGCGCCCCGTCGCCTCCATCCGACCCCCCCCCCCCAAAAAAATAAATAAATAAAAATATCCCCTGCCGCGAGTCTGCGTGTTTTTCAATAAAATACATTTGCATGAAGAAGAAGACACGTGTTTTTGAGTTTTAGAAATAAGGTTTTGTAACAAGAAAAATAATATTTATCGCAGATAAACGAAAAGCAAGAACACGCTCACATTCTGCAATGGTGCGTTCAATGACCACACACGCAGTAGGAAATAGCTGCTTTAATCAGTACACATGGAAAAAGCTCAAACGACTGATGAATGTTCATGTTTTTTTTTTTTCGGTTTTCTTCCACGTTTGAAGTTTAAGGTTATGGCTAGGAACAAGGAACATTTTCGAAGAATGGCCACTTTTATGTGGCAAAAGTTAGAAGATCCCACAGCAATTCGCTCCCGCGCCAAAGGTGGTTCAAGGAAACAAGAGCAACAACGAACAAGCATCACCAGCATCATTGCCCTGATGTACACAGATTTTTTTTGTATATTATTCTTATTATTATTATTACTACTATGTATACATATGTTATACTACCCCCATAAGTGTTAAAACTCATTGCACAATGCAATTTTGCTGAGAAGCAAAATAAAGAGATTTTTTTTATGGGAAAAAAATAGTTACTCTTTATGCACAAATCGCGTACTGAAACCGTGACCCAAAAACGGAGGTACAAACCGCACCGTGGGCTACCTGTATCGTTGCACCTCTAACGTTTAGATTCTTGCCATAGGACATTTTGGCACGCAATTAGATGTCATGAAATACAAGTACCTGTATGACATGCCGCTACATTTATGCTCTGCTGCTTCGGAGTAGACAGATCGATTTCAGCGCATGGTCGGCCGGTAAATGATTCTTTCAGAAGACAAAATGATTTAAAGAGAGTTCATAACCAGATTTGTTAACAGACGAGAAGACATCTACAGTCAAATCCGCAACACGCTGCTGCGTTGCCGTCCAGGGAAACCTCCCATGTCCAAATTTGGTCAATTACAAAACAGCATCTTGCCAACAAATGGATACGATTGGATGGTCCCTAAATGGTCTTCAGGGATGAAAACAGAGAATGCAGATCTCTTCTCTCTATTGGACAATTCAACTGAGAGGTTTCATAACTCTCGTTCTCACAGCATCAGGTCACCTCAAGAGTGACAACACCTATGAAATACTTGATTAAAAATCATGAGTAAAAAATGGTTAAATTCGTGATCAAACATGATTTTGGGGAGTGTGGATGTTAGTGGGCAACAATAAATGATGCAATATACGGTATAATATCAATCGATAGCTCGATATTCTGATTTGGGCCTCAATTGACGACTGTCCCGTGCAAAACGCAATCTTCCGTGCAAATATAGAGAACGAATTTCACCCCACTTAGGTGGGTACTTTAATAAACAATCTCGCAGAGCGGCATACAAAACAAAACAAAACATACTTGACAAATATTAACTGCAAATAAGACTTTGCTATTGCGTTAGCATAAAACTGATGGACTGCGCCACACTCCGAAGTCAGGTTACAACAAACAGCTGAAAACGCCACAAACTAAAATGCGTCAAAATAAACAATAGCCAAAGACATTATCAGTCCAACTAGCTCATGTTCATCATTTAATATCGATGTCTGTGACTTTTAAAGTGAACAATTAGTAGTTCGTATTTGACACTCCCGATACGAATTTTGCACATTCTACAAGCTTTTTTTGCGAAACCGGTGTGGAACGCACATCATTTATGTGTATTTATTTACATAAATGTCGAAATAAATGGCACGGTGTCTGACGACAGGACCACTTCAGAGAAAATGAGGCGTATAAGCACGCAAATGTTTGTATTGAATGAGTCGAAATGTAAGAAACGCCAGTGTTAGTAAGCAGAAAACAGCATAGCAGCAATGAATAGTTACAAGACACAATATGCCAGGTAAGTCCGTAATTATATCAAAACGCTTCCCTAGACAAAGGAAAAATTGACGCAATTCATCTGCTGCTGGGGAAAAAAATAAAAAATAAAAAAATTCAGTGATAACGATCCCGCGATAAGCCCTCATTAAAAAATATTAGGACGAGTCAGTTGGCGTTAATGCAGTGGGTCTCCCCCGCAACCCCTGACCGACACCTACCTAGACTTACCGGGTTTCCCAAGGAGCTCTCGTCCCACTTGACACGACAACACAGATACAACTTACCTGCGCATACTCACGTCTCCGTGGCAACGTCGCCATCTGACCCTACCTACCTTTCGCTGCCCCCGATCCCGCAGACCTGAAAATCTCAACTCTTGTTAGTCGCTACTTACCTTAGGGGGTCAATTCATTAAAACACACACTCAACAGTTCCACTTCTAGTTACAAAAATAGCTTTTAAAGTGAAAAAGCTCTCTCTTAGTATTTAGCAACAGAAGGTGTTTTTCTTACTCACCAGAGTCAGAGCTTACTTGTTTCTCAACATCTTTACAAAGTCATGGTCTACTTGTACGTTGTCGCAGTTCACAAGACAAACAGTATTGTATTATGACAAGTGCAAAAAAACGTAAATATAGCGAGGGATGACAACATGGAGTAAATATCCTGTCACTTTTCGTTTACAATACAAGACAAGCAAAGTGACAAAAAGAGGGTGACATTCAATGCCGCTTCTACTACTTCTACAATACACAGAGCCCCCCTGAAAAATAAATAGATAGTCCATTAGAGAGAGTAATCATTGACTGACGGTGCTGAGTGTTAACGAGTGTGTGCGCGCGCGCGGCTGCCGGTACGCTACCTGGTCCAGGATGTAGTTGCGCCTCTTGCGCGCGGCGATCTCAATCAAGCGGTTGAGGCACTGCGTGGCCTGTTGGATCAGAACGTCCCAGCGGCCGGCGTAGTTCCTCTGGCGCCGCAGGCCCATCATCTGCGCAATACAGGTCCGCGATAAAAAATAAATAAAAAAAAAGAGAAATCGTAGGATGCTCATCTTACCAACCAAACAAAAAAAACCTTGTGACATTTCTAATAATATACATCTTTAGCATCATCTGGTGGATTAAACTGAGTTTTGTTTCCATCTGTTTTAACTCTTTTACTGCCACAAGTTATCAAAAAAAAAAAAAGTGCCAGCCAATTACGAGCATTCATCAGATTATTTCATACACCGGCGGCACATTGGAAAAGAGCCAATACTGCCATCCGCTGGCCATAGTTAGTTTGTGTTTTTGATTCCACACCCCATTGACCAGGCAGCGCTGCACTTAGCCGTTGCACTTCACATTGATTTAAAAAAAAAAAAAAAAATGTAGATGACGTCATTTAACGTTTATGGCGGCATACATTGTGATTTTACTAATCGTTATTAAACGTTTTTGGCGGTCAAAGAGTTAAGAGTCCTGTATTGTTGGTGGCATCCAAAGTAAAGTACGTTTCTGATTCACAACGGATGCAGCCACTAAAAGTCGGCTACTTTGCTATTAATTTTGTACTGATGTCTTAAGATTTCATCAGAGTGCAAGGGCCAAAAGGTAATAATTACCTAATACTGTTTGCGTAAAATGCTAGTGTGCGTCTTCGTTTGGCCATGTGGTCGTTCACAACAGCTTATATATGCTAGTTAATAGGGATGTCACGATAAGGCCAATATCGTGATATCGCGATATTAAAACTGTCACAATATCGTCGTCATGTTCACAATATTTAAAAGGAACATCTGTTAAAAAAAAAAAAAAGGCAAGTTGATTGATCATTTGTGCAGATCTAGCACCCTCTAGTGGCTAGTTTATTAGTGCTATTTAATTTTCATTAGGGATGTTTTGGCCTTTTTGTTTAAAATCTATGCTAATTGTCAGATGAAGGGGAACCTAATTTGTTTGTGAAGCGATCAATGTGTGCCTCAATATTGTTATTAGAGATTGTAGGTGGGTTATAGGCATTTTTTAAATATCGCCAACGCCCCCACATTATCATGATAATTATCGTATCGTGACCTTCATATCGTGATGTTCGGATATCGTTACATGCCTACTAGTCAACACAGGTGATGAGGTTCAAGCGTAGGTGGTTTGTGAATAATTCAACTACTGAACCCTGCCAACTTGTAGCATTCACACAAAATGACAAATTAATTTTGGATGAGTACTTTTTCGGGCAGGCTTGGCGCACTTGACTGACCTTCATCTTGTCCATGATGGCGTTGGTGCCCAGGATGTTGTACTTCTTCTCAGGGTTGGTCTCTGCATGCTTGATAGCCCAGGTGGTCTTTCCGCAGGCGGGGAGGCCCACCATCATCAAAATCTGGAAACAACCACACCCAAAGTAGAAGCCTCCGCTGGAAGTAGGCACCTTTTCCCGAATTAACGCCCAGCTGCGTTGTCCGCTTGAATAGCACAATAAGCCCTGCGCTGTTAAATCTCCGTATGATCTAACATGCACACTTGAGGGGAATTTCTTTTAATTTTTAAGTGTAATTTAAAATGAATTTGAAATGGCCGATCGCCCCGTTATGGGTAAAGGAAAGCATGGACACTATCTTCAAAATGTAGGCCTGCTGCAGTTGAAAGTGACAAAAGATGAGAGCTATCCATTAGTCAGTAATATTATTGCTACCCGAGTTAGCAGTGATTAACTATGCTGTTTAGCGGTACACATACACTTTATATTTTCATTTTGTATTCAAGTATAACAGATGATCTCTGCCTCAATTTGAGCCAGAAAAAAAGCCTGCCGCCACATTACATCCCATATTGTGTTGCCTTTACCAACACATACACATGCATAGCATGCATATATGCCACCACATGGCATCTGTTATGCTGCCGTTTATTGTAGCAGTGTCCACAAAAACGATAAAAATATAGAATACACATTTTCATGTACAGCGTATATATCACATCAGGAGAGCATTTACATCGGATCACATTTCCCACATTTTGTTTCCACCATATTCCAAAAAGAGTAAATTCGGTTCAATGGACTCCTACATTGGGTTCCACAGTCAACAGTTTACCAGCACAAACCAAAATGAAGACAAAAGGGAATCTGAGGAAGAGTACAAACAATTTCTGCTACTTTGACCTCGGTGAGGACAGAGGTCTCCATCATTCATAAACGGGAGAAGTTCTCAACAAGTAGGATTGTCCCTCGAGCCGGTCATGAGTCGAACCTCAGTGACCGGCAGTGAACGGACCTGAAGAGCTTGAGCTTTGGAACGAGGACCTCTGCAGCAATCCACAATGACAGTGTGGTCAGATGTGAGCAAGTGAAAAAAATACTAAGAAGTTTAAAATGACAATACGATAATCTGATGAATAAAGATTATCATGAAGGCATTTCCTCTGGTTGCTCGTCTTCGTCAGAGGTTTCGAGAGGTGCTTTGACGCAGCTTGCTCTCCGGGCTTGAGAAACATGACGATAGGCAGCTGCTGCCTCTGCTGCTTCATGGTGACAAAGAGGCTTTTATACATGTCCATGGCAGCGTCAACGGCTTTGGAGAATGTTATGGCGCGAACCCGAAGAGGATCCCATGCTTCAGCCTTCTCTTGCAGTTCCCTCGATAGCCTCAAAAGTTCAGACAGACGTTTCCAAGACAGGCCCTCTTCTTCCTCCTCAGCTTCTGTCCCTGATGAATCGTCTTCTTCCTCACTATCCCACTTGGTTAAATCTGCCAAATCTTCGTCTGTCAGGGGACTGGAGTGGCCATCAATGAGGGTGCTGACATCGTCTTTTGTGATGCCCTCAAAGCCTACCCCGCCAAGCAGTTTTGCTAATGTCACCGACGTATTAATAGCCAAGTTCTGCACTTCTTCAGGAGAGACGTCCTTGGAATCCTTAACACACTCGGGCCACAGTTTCCTCCAGCACGCAATAATGGTTTCCTTCTTCAAGTCCTTCAAAGAATGGCCGAGGATGGTGAGACACGTGGCGATGGAGAATTTACGCCAGCAGCCCTTCAGCGTAAACTCGTTGTCTGTGAGCATCGCCGTCACAAGGTGATGGAACGTGTTGCATGTGTAGAGCGCCTTGAAGGCACGGATCGCGCCCTGGCTCATTGGCTGGAGGAGGGAGAAGGTGTTGGCAGGGAGGAACTCGATCCGGACGCCCTTGTGATGCAAGTTGACCGGGTGGCCGCCAGCGCCGTCCAACACTAACAACACCTTGAACTCCATGCACAAGTTACTGAGGTATTCCTTGACTTGAGGGACGAAGCTCCGAAGAAACCAGTTTGTGGTCAGGGCATTGCTGATCCAGGCCTTGGCGTTGTGCATCCAATACACAGACAACACATTATTATTAATATTTTTCTTGAGTGCCCTAGGGTTGGCAGATTTGTGGATAAGACCTGGTTTAAGCATAAATCCAGCTGCGTTGCCACACATAATAAGTGTCAGCCTGTCCTTGTGTGCCTTGCATGCTGCCCTTTTGTCTTCATCTTTCACGAGGAATGAGCGGGAAGGCAGCTTCTTCCAGAACAAGACAGTCTTGTCCATATTAAACACCTTTTCTGGATAATAGCCATTTTCCTTAATTAACTTATTGAAGGTCTTTGGGTACTTGGCGGCCGCTGACATGTCGGCAGATGCTGCCAAGGAGAGACTCCTTAAATTGAACCGCTGCTGAAAGCGGAACAACCAACCGAGGCTCGCTTGAAAACCGATACGCGGCACTGCCGACGGTCCCGCCTCCTCTTCGTTGGAGTCGCCAAGACCTTCCTTTGAGAACTGCAGGTACAGTTTCTTCGCCTTCTCACGGATGATGTTGCTGTCCAAGGTGATGCTCTTCTTCCAGCAGTCCATAATCCACACAGCCAAGGCGGACTCCATCCTCACCATGTGCTTATCACGCACAATCATGACCATCTTGGCATTGCCGCACATCATCGCTTCCACCGTCTTCCTTATCTGCGTTTCGTTCTTCTTGATGTACCGTACGGTACTCTCGTTCACGCCGTAATGGCGGGATACTGCGGCGATACTTTTTCCTCCTTTGAGCATGTCCAGGAGGTTGACCTTCTTCTGAAGTGTCATAACTCTCTTCTGGCGTTTAGGCTGTTTGCTAGGAGCCTTAGGAGCACGGCGTTTGGCCAGCATCTTAAGGCGTTAAAGAGCACAAAAAAACGCCAAGATTTGCAGTAAATTACCTCGTCAAGCGTTACCCTTTTAGCAAAGTACAAACAGTGGTACCTTGTTTGTTACACAATTTACTAGGGGTGTTAAAAAAAAATCGATTCGGCGATATATCGCGATACTACATCGCGCGATTCTCGAATCGATTCAATAATCGGCAGAATCGATTTTTTTTTTTGATTTTTTTTTTTTTTTTTTTTTTTTTTTAGGATTCACACCTTGAGCATGGAAGAATGTTATATGAACGGCACATTAAGCCTTAATATTTTTATTTTAATGCTGTTCAAATGTGAAACAGATTGCAAACTGTTTGTGTACAGTGGCTCACGGTTATAAGCCTCAAGTTTTAGATAAATATATTCATACAAATCTTACAGTGTACATGTACAAATTTACTGATAGTATTTTCTAAATTTGAATGGAAAAAAATCGCAACAATCGACTTATAAATTCGTATCGGGATTAATCGGTATCGAATCGTGACCATTCGTATCGGGATTAATCGGTATCGAATCGAATCGTGACCTGTGAATCGTGATACGAATCGAATCGTCAGGTACTAGGCAATTCACACCCCTACAATTTACTATGCTATTTCGCTAAAGATTTCTATTGGAAAAATTTTGTTTTAATCGTCTTCCCCATGCTATAACCAGGGAAAGCTACGCAGCTGCTTCTGGTATCCATGACTGGGTGAATGCATCGTACATATAGGCGGAACCTCCTCCTCGTGACGTGTGGCACATTTACAGTACTATTCTTCAAGGAAATAACACATATTTAGGGAGAGCAAAATTACTCCTATTTCTTCACTATTCATGAAAAGAGCTCTGTCTATGCCCCACTGATAGTTGTATCTGCTATTTTATTGGACGCAGCCAAAAGGTAAAAACAAAAACGTGCAGCCCACGTCTTACCTCACATTCGCCTTTGCTGGCTGGTCCTTTGGTGCCTCTGACTTTGTCCTCCAGGGCAACGCTGTGGATGTAGGTATAGCCGCTGGGCGGCGGGAAGTAAGGCTGCTTCTGTCCGAAGTTGAACTCCACGGCGCAGTTCTTCACCAGCACGTGCGGGAAGAGCGCGCGGCCCGCCAACGCCTTCTTGGTGGTCTTGAACGCTACGCCCAGCGCCACGCCGTTCTTGGAGAATCCCATCTCCACTTCTTCTTCTTGGTCAAAGTCCTGCCAATATCATTGCGGATGTTAGAATTTTAGGCAAAAGCTGCTGAGGTTAGAGGTTGCAGACACTTACGATGTAGCAGCCGATAACATCGTTTTCCCCAAATCTCTCTCCATAGTCAGCAAATTTACAGTCGGACGATTTCTTTCCAGTTCCTCCGTATCCAAAGGAAAAAGGCTCCTCTCCTAAGACAAGAATTAAAGGCAGTTTATAGGAAGGATGTCAAAATAGAGGTTCTCTTTTTGATGGTTATTTTCAGCCCGCAGATTTTCTCACCAAGTTGAGTGCTGCAGTTGTTGAGGGACCATCCGATTCGGACCACGTGCGGGTCCGGTTCTGAACTGGGAAGGTGCTTGACGGGAATTTCCTCATTGATCTGTAGAAAAGCACAAAGTGAGTATGGTTAGCGACCCATAAATGCCATAGAAATGAATATAAATTTCACTTTTTTTTTTGTTTTGTTTGAACGACAGCGACGTTAATGTTTCAAATTACCTTCATCTCGTAGCACACACGTCCACAGGTGACCCCGTGAGTGGCTCGCGCTCCCGCCCACAAGTAGGCGAAGCCCTCGATGGTCAGAGGGTAGCCGCTGTAGCGGTCCCGGGACACTTTGAAGTGCAGGTCGCAGTTGTCTGAGATAGGACCAAGCAGGCCATCTAAAGTTAGTATATCCTTAAAAAAAAAAAGAAATTATGTACTATTCGGAGCACTTTTACACTTACATGTGTCGATAGTAACAAGAGCGTCATCAATGTTCTCTTCCTCGTCTTCCGCGGGCGGCTGTGGCGTGCGAGACCTTAAAATAGAGAAAAGAAGCAATTATATTTATAAACTTTCAGTGCAGCACCCCCATACTTTTGAGAATTTTAGATAACCTCAAAGACGCCAGAATATTGTTTCATGACTTGAAACAAAACCACCAAGAGTAGAATGGAGAGAAACAACAACAACAACAAAAAAAAGTCTCTCTCTCTGTTCTTTTGTTTTCTGCAGAAGAACCCAGAGTTTATCCGATTGGTAGACAAATCTCGACTTATTATATAACGCTTGACCTGTGAGACAAGCGTAGTGTATTACATGTCTATCATGATAGCTTAGCAATTAGCATGGTTTCTTTCTCCCCCTCCTCGTTTCGTGGTGATACTAATCACGAGTGCAGCTCATTCATTGCCACAATGATGATGATTCGGACCTTGTTGACACCAGTTGCAAAGTGAACACTGCATCATCGTGTTTGGCAAGCTGAGGTAGCCAGGCGTAGCCCGCAAGGAGCTGGGGCAGTGAAAGAAACGGCACGCACAAAGAATTCTCTGATACAAACCGTGGAAAGCATGGAGGTTGGCTGCGCAGTTTTCATTGATTTAACAGAGTGAATTGAAGTGTACGATGTGCGTGTATGTTTTGTTTTTGTTTTTTTTAAATTTGGAACAATCAGCATTCCGGCTGTAACGGATGACGTTCAGTGGCTCACGCAACGCAATATCTAAACTCCATCAAAAAGAGTTCGTTTTGAGAAATGACCGTGATTAACACTTTCTGATCTCAAATACGTGTTTAAGTTTAGTTACACCTCAAACATCTTAATGGTCTTAATACAAGACAAGAAAACACAGAGAGGGATTTCGATGGCAAGCATTTATTAACAAAATGAACCGTGCAACCGTTTAATTCGACAAAGCAAGATGAACTTCCATGGTGTTACAATTTCATATGTATACCGTCACAAATACAAGCAGTGTGTGTTTTCACTCCTACTCAGCATAGTTCTGCTTTGTGTGGTAAGCTGTAAAACATTCTCCCGGATGCAAGGCAACGCAACAGCCCGCGCACCGCATTCTGGTATCTTTGCGCACGCCTCTGCGATAGCAGACTCGGCACCGTCTTGATCCACCTGGCGGGTGTTCGCCACTGCTAGCTTTCCTCATGTTTTCGAGCTTGTGTCTGCCAATCTGTCCATCTAGCCTGCTGTCCGGGTCATTTCTGTACGTTGTCCTTCTCCTGACCGCAGACTTCGCGCACTCCTCAACCTCCACAATCACAAGATTGGCATCCTCCTTTTTGACCTGCAGACTCAAATGTCGCTTCACAGTCCAGGACTTGGCCACACTTCGAATGAACTCCAAGAGGGTTATCGACGCCTCCGGGTGCCTGGCTCTGTAGAGGACATGGGCATTCGACATGCAGATTTGAAACAGATAGGCGACAAACTTCATGGACCAGTTTGTTGACTTCCGTACGAAGGGGTAGTAAGTCATGTTTTTGTCCAACTTTTGCACTGCAACCATGGAGGAGTTGTATGCAACAACACACTGTGGCTTTAACCCGGGGTCATCTTCTTTGTATCCCTTATGCGACACGTCAACAGTCTGCATTGTATCTTCGTGGCAAGTTGTCACCATCCGTTTGTCCTGCCACGCTACAACCATCACCCTTTTATTGTGCCGCACCAATTTCCCCGCCGCCTTCATGTCACTCTTTCTCACCTGCCTAAAGATTTTAGGTTCTCCCTTATTCTTCTTCAGCGTTCCACAGACATTGGTTTCTGCTCCCAGTAAAAGCTCACACATTGCTATGGAATTGTAGGAATAGTCCATATAGAGTGTATAACCATGACCCGGGAGGCGATCAAGGAGAGAGAACACGATCTCCGACGTAGTACGAGCTTCCCCGAGATCAGGCTCCAGATTGAAACAATAACCCGTGGCCGAGTCGCATAGTACGTACGATTTGATTCCGTATTTCACGGCTTTTTTGGGGCAGTACGTTCTGAAGGATACACACCCCCGACAGTTCAGCATACTCTCATCAATGCAAATGTTTTGTCCTGGTTCATACAACTCCTTGAACTTCCCTACAATGTAGTCAAGCACTGGGCGGACTTTGTACATTTTGTCAGTGCCGTCGTCGAACTCATGATTGTTGTAATTAAGGCGCTTCCATATAATCTGAAATTTGTTTCTTGGCATGGTCTGGCCAAAATGGGGTGTAATGTCTACCTCGTCCAAACTCCAATATTGTGAAATGGTTGGCTTTATGAGATAACTGGTGATGAAATTGAGGCCAAAGAAAGTTTTCAGGTCTGAGACTGTCAAGGGTTTCCACAAATGACTTCTCGATGGCAGCTTCTCGGACGGCTCTTCAAAACACTGGACAACGTACAGGTTGGTGTGATCCGCAATTTGCTGGAGCAGCTCGTCGGTTAGGAAGAGCTCCAGGAAGTCAGCCGGCATGTTAGAATCCAGCTCCGCGGCAGTACTCCGGGGTCCAGGGGTTGCGGTGAAGGAGAACTTATTTGGTTGCCAGTCGGCTTCATGCCAGTTACAATCATCCTCGTGATCTCTGCTACATGCCGGTTCTGTAAATGAAAGAAACTAGCATAAAAATACTTGCATTTTTAAAATTGCTGTAGTGAGTAGTGGAGGGTTCTTTTTGTACCTTCGTTCACACTGTCAATAGATTCGGCACTGGAATCACTGATGCATAACATGCAAAATAGAAATACACAATATTACTTTGAAAATAATTGTTTTTTGGTGCAATGCAATGCAGACAAAAATATTTTTTTATTTTACCTTTCCTCTTCAGGCTGCCAACTGGACGGGGATCCTGGCAGGTTGCACGATCTGAAAATTGAAGATTCCGTCACATCAGTACTGGTGACAAATGTTACAGTACGGTATATAAACTAGTGTGGCTAAATTGCGGTAATGCATTTATTAGATATGGAGTGATAGAGGGGAGAAGGGGAGGGGAGTGCTTTGATTGCTCAAAATAAACACGATGGGGAATAATTCACCAGCTAATCCACGGCAATAAATAAATAAATATAAAAATCCCAAAATGTTAACGCTTTTCAGTAAGTGAATGCTCGGCATTTTAAGCGCTTTGGGCACAGTAAGCAAGTGCATTCCATTTACCATTTCCATCATAATTTCATTTTCACTTGTTGGGTTATAAACACCCCCCCCCCCCCCCCAAAAAAAAGGAGTACCCATTCGATTTCATCGTCAACACAAAAAGCAAATAAGGATTTAGAGGGCAATTCCGAACTATGGTTGGTAGACAACTGTCAATAATGATTTCATCTTCAACATATTGGTAGTGCATTATCTAAGCCTAAAGAAAATATACATGCAAGTTTGTTTTTGCAATATAAAATTTAATTGAATAGTTAACATGACATCGAAACCACCAATAATGGGAAATTTGCTCAATGGAGTATTAAGGCGGCCATTTAGTTACATGCTAATAAAATAAAAATTAAAAACATGATCCATCTGCAGCCACAAATCTATACATCTTGGGTCTTTTTTTCTCCCTTAGTGATCTTGAATTGGTTTTCTGCAGTTCTTTGTCTCTATTCTGGAGGATGATGCTCCTGCAGCTTCTTGTGCATTTTCCTTGCTGCCTTTGTCGTTTTTAAACACGGCAATGTCAAAAAGACGGTGCTGTGTTGCCATCCAATCTTGGCAGGGAATGAGAACTGTCTGCAAATAAGAAGGGGTCACTATTTTTGCTGTGCGAGTGCATTACAAGACTCAAACTGACACCCCAACACGCCTCAGCGTGGGCGTCTTCCGACAGGCAGACGAGAATCCCTTCCTTTGAATTTCCGCACATTTTGTTATCATATCCCCCGCAGGCAGAGCGCGCTGCAATGATTGCGTGCAACGGAAAGAAAGCTATTTACACAAATTTCAAAATATTAAATTTGAAGTTGTAACTTGCTTACGGAACTCATCGTCAGAAACTAAATTACTGGCCCATGCCTACAACAAAGCAATAAAAAAAAAAAAAAAAAAAAAAAAAAAAAAAAAAAAAACAAAGAGCTAGCTCGCAAGCTAGTTCTTACCTTCACTTTCAGGAGCATCTGTGGACGAGGCTTGGCTGCTCCCGGTTGATCCAGACGTTAACCACTCATGTGAGGAATCCGGGTCCGGTTCACCATATTTACCTGACCCAGCATTCATCTGATAAACTGGGCTGTGGTAAAACGCGACGTGAGCTACCTTGACTTGGCTAACCTGGCAATAGCCTGACTGATATTGCGCTCCACAATTATCCATCTGGTGCCTCTCCATGTTGATTTGCTCAGACATCCTGTACAATAATTCGAACTGATTGGACGATGCGACATTGTACACGTTTGTTTTAACCAATCATGGCCACGGGCGAAATTTTGCTAGAAAAGCACAAAGCGCCTCTCGCTGTTCATTATTCAACAAGGAAACGATGAGCAAATCTGCGAGAACAGAATTCATTGCAGCGTCCATGTTAGGTTTGTTTATTTGTTAGCTTCCGGCGTCGGCGCTGGCTTCCTGGTTTCGTCACAGTTGCAAGTCCCGCCCCAAACAAAATGCCGCGCTGTGATTGGTCCGAACCTGGAAATCAACGGGCTCGGCATAAGATGTAGTCTCCGGAGTTTGTGAACTCACAAATACGGCGAGAATTCATCTTACGAGAGCAAGGTTATTGGTTCACAAGAGCTGGGTTGATTGTCAGCGGGTTTTTTTTTTGGTTTGTTTTTTTTATAATAGCCTCTGTAGCTCTGGGTCAGAGTTTGATAGCACGCTAACTAGGGGTGTGAATCGCCTAGTACCTCACAATTCGATGCGTATCACGATTCATAGGCGACGATTCGATTCAATACCGATTAATCCCGATCCGAATTTACAAGTTGATTGTTGTGATTGTTTTTTTTTTTTACTCAAATTTGAAAAAAATACTAATCAGTAAACTTGTACGCTGTAAGATTTGTATGAAAATTTATTATTGATCTGAAACTTCAGCCTTATAACTGTGAGCCATTGAATTTAACAGACATGTTTGAACAACATTGAAATTAAAATATTAAGACTTAATGTTCCATTAACATAAACATATTGTTAACTCTAACCATAAGTAAGACGTTTGTTGAATATTTTTTCCATCAAAAATGGATGTTTAAAAATCGTGCTGTAATATCTCGATATATTGCCGAACCGATTTTTTTTAACACCCCTAACGCTATCTTTAGATATGATTGGCGGTTAAGGATGATCAGTGTTCATATAAAGTTGTGGCTTGCTTTTAAAAGAGCTACTTGGAGAAATGGCCAAGAGGCTCCAGTTATGAACAAGCCTGCTATTTGCTTTAGCACTGTAGCTTGGCCCGAGTGGTCACGGGTCAGACTAAACGGGTTCAAAGACAGTGCTAAAAACCTTACATTAGCAATAACTGGGCCTAAACCCAAATGACCTAATATGTCAAAAAACATCATCCTGTAGTTTTTTGTTGAGAGATATTTCCTCCCCGATCTGCTCGGAAAACTACGACAGGAATGCAAATATTTATAGACAGAAACACCCGTTTTATCTCTATGCTCTCAAACCCTTGTGTGTGTGTGTGTGTGTGTGGTTAATACCAAGCAAGCCAAGGACTCTGTGATTGTGACATGTGAAACAGAATGATTGCCGGACACAACGAGGAGCAAATTGCTTGTGTTGTCGAGTTTGTGTATGAAGCGACTGAAGTCATTATATAGGTAATAGGCAATATAGGTAGCACATAAGCTAACAGCCTGGCTGTTTCTACTACTACTTTTTGTATTTTATGGCAGTCAGATGACCTGTGACACGTCTGTCATTTTGTTTATCTCCCTGTTCAAGACCCATCCATGACAGGTGAAAATCCTGATTAGTACAATCGTTTTGTTTTTTTTAATCAATTTAAACTTTTATCACCAAAAAAATAAATAAATAAATAATACACCGGTAATATCATAAGTCAATATAATTTGGAACACCCCTAACAGCAATGAAGCTAAAGCACAAGTCTCGCCCCACTGATTGCGCCTGATTGGCCATATGAGTAAAATATATCATATATATTGCTTTAAATGAAATCAGCCAACATATATACCATACAAAATGGGCAAGGCGTACACACCAGAATGCACAGCACGATGCCCATTTAATGATCATTAGTCAAGTCTTTCATTCTATTTAATGATGAGCTTTTAAGTACAATATTATGTAATGTACTTTTTGTTCTATTTTGTCACTCATCGACCGCCAGATGGCGGTGCTGAACAGAATGGGAAGTTTTTTTGTGGGGCTGGTACAGTAATGGCATTTGCGTTCACTACAATCGGGAAAGATGATCTGAGGTACGAGTGTTTTTGGCTTCAAGCCCGATCACGGAACTAAACTCGCTAGTAAGTCAATGTACGAGGTCTGACTTTTTCGGTGGATTTTCAAATCATGGGGTGGTTTGTAAATGCTCCCCTGCAATAAACGGGAGCACATTGGTTCAAAAAGAACGCTCCATCAAATTCCCTCCTCATACGTTCGCTTTTGGACAATTCATTAATTCATAAGTACCTCTTTTCCTCGCGGTGCTCATAGTAGTTGTAACCCCTGCTCTCCTCGTGTGGTCGCTTTCGGCCATACTGCCCGCTCCTCTCAGACTCCACCTTCACTTGCTCTGCCAGACCGCTGCCACCTTGTCCACGTTTCGGCTCGGAGCCCGTCGGCCCGGCATCGCTGGCCGACTCTGGGGTGTCCTCCGTTTTAACGCCCCCTTTAGTTTCTGTTATGAGGGACAACAAACACTATTTGGTCAGCCTCGGTCCCAATAGAGCCTCAAACAAATACAGTAATCCCTCGCATAGACACGATTGACAAACACACATTCAGAGATTCACATTTGAACCGTAAGCAGTAACTGGTGCCAAGGAAGTACGTATCTTGAAGTGATGCATCTCGACTGAGTAATTCAGTGCTTTCTATTTTGTATTTAACTAATATAATAAATTATTTTTCCCCCTGAAAACATTACAAAATATTTATTTTTCAAGATAATATATGCATTAGCAATATTTTCAAGTGTTCTGGGATCATAGTTTGTGGCGTATATACAGTTTAAAACATTTAAACCGGGACTGCCTGTAATTCAATCAAAATCTGCTCAAGTGGCTCATAAATTACAACACTTCAACAATGCCGCATTTCATTGCATTTGTACATTGTCTATCTTGTCGCTCATTAAATTGAACAGAAACCAGGGCGTGTCTGGAATTTAACTGTCACACACCTTGTTTGACGTCGACGCCTTCCTCTTCGTCCGGCTCAAGCTTGACGCCCGCCTCCGCGACGGCGCCGTCTTTTGGAAGGTCAGTGTCGGCGCTCAAGTCGGACGCCGGCTGACCCTCGTACGGCTCAGGCTCGACCTCCGGTTCGGCCTCCTCTTCCTCGTAGTAGCCGCCCGAATCTCTGCCTTCGTCTTCATCCAGCAGCACATCGCCGTCGCCTTCAGCAAGGTCCTCAGCTATGAATGCATAACTTTGATCAGTTTGCTGCTTGTTCGCTCTAATTATTGCACGATGCTGATTTCCACTCACGATAACCCAATCCTACTTTGTTTCCATTTGACTTTAACAAAATATTTAGTACAATGTATTTGTTTATCGAGCTATTCCAGCCGTGTATAGTGACAACAATTGAGTATTTCATTCTACTGATGACTTTGTGCTCAACTAAACAGCCCCAAATTTAAGAAGACGTGGTAAATTGTTTTTTTTTTAGAGATTTTTTTTTTAACCCCAGCATGTCAAAGGACTCAATTTATACCAGGATCTGAATTTCAGGCTATAATCACTCAGCCTTTAGTCTCCGTTTGGCGCAGTTAAGTCTAAAAAATATGGGGGGAAAACATTTACATATATCCTTACATTTATATACAAAGAGCATGTACATTACTACATTAGTACAAAGTTGAAAGCATTTTTCGTTACTATTAGACACAATTGCATATTTACAAGTGTATGTAAAACAAACATACAACAAAATTGTTACATCTGTTTTCTTCCTCTGTATTCCTCACTGGCAGCCATATACGACTGACAACAAGCATGGTTCCGGGTGGCATAAATATGGTTTTAAAATTTGAGGCAGACATTTTCGGGTCAGATTTTTTTTTTCTTTAGAATCATCTCAACTGAGTTTGATTTATTTATTTATAGCCCTACATGCTTAATACATATTTATGGTAGGCAAGGCGTTTTTTTTTTTTAGTTTATCTACTCATTTCACTGTTAAAACAGCATTTGTTTGTTTGTTCCTCTGCTAGATATTCTTTGACATTAAACACTATAAAGGCTAGCACATGGTGAGCATTGAACGCAAGAGTTTGTTTCTGTTTGTTTCCGAAGTTGAAGACGACGGTTTACCTTGCGGCTCTTGCGTTTCGCCCCCGTCGTCGTCGTCGGCGGGGATGTCGTCGTCGAATTCCTCCGCCTCGCCGTCGCCCTGCTCCTCGTCGCCTCCGTCCGCCGCCTCGGCGAGGGCTTCCTCCTCCAGCGCCGCCTTCAGCCGCTCCACCAGGTCCGCCTTCAGGCCTCTGGAGTCCAGGCCGCGACGCTGGAGCTCGTCCTTCAGCTCGTTCACTTTCAGTTTCTTCACGTCGAAACTCATCGCGTTGCCTAGCGTGTGCGCGTGCGGTACAAAAGGCTAAAAAGAAAAGAGAACGAAAAAAAAAAGCCCGAAAAGTTTTACAGCGTTGAGTTGAACTCACAAGGACGCTGCATTAGCGCGCCTTAACCAAGCGTTAGGCTAACATTAGCCATTTAGATATGCGGTTACAAATATTCGAAACACGTTACAAACGGGGTAGTATGGACTTAGTAGCGTATTTGTAACCGTTATCAAACAAATTTGACGAAGTACACGCGTAATTAGTCCATAAAACCCGTTTAACGTTTCCGCGCTTATCGCCTTCGACGTTAGCTAGTTAGCTAGCTAGCTTAGCACGAGAGCGCGCGCGGTGCCGTGTGCGAGCGTTTGCAACGTTACCGACAAAAACAGCGGAATTGACAAACGTGCATTAGCTTCGCATGCAAGTTGTACACTCGGAGCGCCGCTCGCGTGGGGAATAACAACAGTTACACAAATGATGAATTGTGAAATTCTACTGGAGGCCTACCTCGTCCAACGCGGGTCTCGCGGGCAATAAAAGTGCAGTCGACGTGAAACGCGACGAGCCGACTACTGCCCTCTAGCGCCCTAGCCAACCCACCATAAACAGCCGGAAGTGAGAATGATATTGCCGGAAGTTACAGTTTGCGCGATTTACACCCCATTTATTTAAAACTGTTGGCATCATAATTAAAAAAAAAAATTGCCTTCACCGACCAGAGTTATATTCTAGCACCAAATTATGATGAAAATATAGTAAATTATTGCAGTATCTGTCACGGTCTTTAATAAAACGGAAGTGACGTGTGGCGAAGATTCCTGGCCAATGTAGTTCGACGAAACAGTTTACACAAGAATAAATTTAGCAATATTTGTACACGTCCTCTTTTTTAATCGAGCTTAAATCATATATTAATGTACTGTCTATTGTTAAAAATAATAAATTTGATCGTACTTTGTTGTATTTGACTGAAACTTCATGTAACCCCATAGACTTGAAAGTTTGTTTTAATGGCTTGTTGACTGCAAGTTTAGTTTTTTTTTTTTTTTTTTATTATTTCTTGTTTTGATTGTTGGATGCATTGCTGATGTTCTGATCTGTGGATTTGATGTAGCCCATGTGCATGTGCAATAACAGATTTAAAAAGAAAAAAAGTTCAACAAAAAAATAAAAAAACAAAAAAACAATGCCCGCCATCAGGCGCCATCTTGCTTCTGAAGAAAAAAAATGTCATACCGTTATTGCACATTAAAACGTTTGCACAATTACACGTTACAACCCGATCATGAATACTGCCAGTAAAAACACCATATTTCCTCGAGTGATTAAAAATAAATGGCATGACAATATCGAGGAACAGGCAGCATAAAAACAGATGCATCAAGGTATACCTTTTTTTTCTTCTTCTTCTTCTTGAGTGACACCAACAACTTGGGGACTTAAAGCTACTACATGGCGGATTTCCCAAAAGCACACAGAAGATTTTTGCACATAATAGACTTAGACTTGACTTGATTGATCCCTTTGGGATGGCTCCCTCTGGGAAATGTGCCGTTTATTAACAATGTATAAAATGTACAAAAAAGAAATCAGTCCTGTTTAACCTGAATGAACTTGCACGCACACACAGTAATGCTTTGTCGTAAGTAGCGCCAGCCACTGGTCAGGAGGTGCATAACAATTAGTAGGCGTCTGATTGAAAAAAATGCTGGCAGGCTGCAAACCTAGTAGCAAGGAATCGTGTGTTCATCATCACCATCTTTGTAAAACAATGACTTGATGGCAGTATTCCGAGATCCACCGTTGAGGATTAGGAGGTCAAGGGGTTCACTAAGAGATGTGGACTTAGGATAAAAGTAGTGCTTTGGCTCACCTTGATACGATCAAACGTTTTTGTGCTGATGATTGTGATTTTCAGTGGAAGTGTCAAATCACAATATCATCGAGCACTTTTATCTGTTGAAGCGATGAGGTCATCAGTGTGTTTAGCGTCAAAATTGCTATGTCTTTATTTTTATATTTCGATTACATAGTTGTGCCAGAATCGTAAGATGTCGTTCTATGTGTGAGGCATCACGGGACGACCAGGATGTGCTCCTGTATCCATTTAAGGTAATTGTTGACACGCGTGTAGACGCCGTACACCCGCCGACTGCCGCACTCTTCGGGCCCCGCCCACGACACCAGGCCAAACACGGCCCACTGCCGGCTCACGGAGTCCTGGGCCACGAAGGCGCCCCCGCTATCGCCCAGGCAGGTGTCGCGCCCGCCCTCGTAGAAGCCGGCGCAGAACATGTTGTCGCTGACGTTGTAGCCGCCCGCGCGGGCCGCGTAGCTGGCGCGGCACTCGCCCTGCGGCACCACCGGCAGCCGCACGAACTGCAGCAGGTCGGAGGTCACGTCGGGGTGCGAGACGCCCCACCCGGCGACCACGCCCAGAGAGTGGGGTGGGGGCGCGGGGGCGTCGCCCTGTCGGGCGCAGAAGTCAGAGATGAGCTTGATATGTTTGACGATAAGTGCAGAAAACTTGCATGGATTGGGAGCTCTTTTCACCATTCCAGTTATTAAGATTTTTGGGGCATGGCTAAAATTGAACTTGCGTCCCCCGCTTGGTTTGCGTACCTGCGACGACGGCGGCAAGCAGACGTGATGGACGACATGGTTCAGCTCCACCCTGACGCTCAGCTTCAGCAGGGCGATGTCGTTGTCGAAGTCGCTGGGCCGGAAGTCGGGATGGACCAGCACCCGGGACACGGCCAGGACCGCCGACGCCCGCTTGTCCCGCATGTCCACCGCGCCCGCCAACACCTGGCGGACAACGCACATGACATCACGCCACCGCACAAGTACACAAGGAAAGAAGACCACCAATATGAGACCACTGACCATTAAACTGGGGTTAGAGTTTCAAACTAGGGGTGGAGTTTCAAAGTAGGGTTTCAAATTTGGGGCTAGTTTTTGAAGTGTGTTTACAAACTGGTGTTATGGTTTCAAATGTAGGGTTTTAAACTAGGGTTACGTTCTTAAAGTAGGGTTTCAAACTATGGGTGTGGTTTAAAAGTAGGTTTTTAAATAGGTGATTAAAAATTGGTCACTTCCTGTTGATTTTAGGCCACTTCCAGGTCACTTCCTGTTGAAATCAGATCGCTTCCTGTTGATTTTAGGTCACTTCCGGGTCACTTCCTCTTGAAATCAGGTCACTTCCTGTTGATTTTAGGTCACTTTCTGTTGATATTAGGCCATTTCTGGGTCACTTCTTGTTGAAATCAGGTCACTTCCTATTGAAATTGGGTCACTTCCTGTTGAGATCAGATGACTTCTGGGTCACTTCCTGTTCAAACTGCTTCAAACTGGGGCTAAGGTTTCAAAGTAGGGTTTTAAATTGGGGTTACCATTTCAAAGTACAGTTTCAAATTACGGTTAGGTTTTCAAATTAGGAGATGGGGCTTCAAAGTAAAGTTTTAGGGTTGGGGTTTCAGGATTTTGGGGTTAGGGATGACATCCGCTGTGCTTTGAACACCACCGAAACCCAAATAGTTTGTGGATGGCACCGAAGAAAGAGCTTGTAATGTTGATGGTTTGCGTTTTGAGACTTTGCTCAAGGGCATCTTCGATCATACTTGACCCGAATAGCGGCTCTTGTCAACCGTCACCTTGATGTGTTCGGGGGCCACGGGGACCACGCGGGCGTCGCGGCGGCGGGAGAGCACGACGTGGGCGGCGGTCAGGATCCACGCGTCTGACAGCAGAGCGCCCGAGCCGAACCAGCGCTCCGACGGGACGCGGCTCGAGTCCTCCACGTTCAGCAGAACCTGCCAGGGGAAGTTGCCCGGCTCGGCCGCGCGACCGCCCACGATGCGCTTCACCTGGACGGCCAGCGGGCGCGACGGGCGGCCGCACGCTAAGCGGGCGGGCAACCGCATGACGTGACACCGTTACAATGACACGACAAGGTGGCAAAAAAACAACAACGTGATGGCTCATCGGCGCTCACCTGGCGCGCAGGTTGGAAGCTCCGCCCCCACCGTGTCATTGACCCTCGGACCATTTGGGCTGCAGCTGTACTCACCTGACACGCGTACAAGAGATCAGTCACTAAAGTCACGTCATATCAAGTGACATCAAAAAACACGAAATCTATCTTAAAAAAAACACAAATGACATCAAAGATAGTGACACATAAAGTAAAATGATATTAAAAAACAAACAAACAACAACAACAGAACCAAGCAAGCGGCACTGTAAATGCCCGGGGATGTTTAGTATATTGACGGTGTATTTTTCAACGTAGCGTTCAGCAGTGCCAAATCGGGTCGCACTTAAGCTCCGCCCACTGCCTCTGGACTCCCGCAATTCACCACCATGATGACATCACATGCAGTGGAATGTGATGTCATGTTGGCACTGACGACAACATCACCAAACCATCAACAGGGCCCGTGGTAACAGAGGCCCTTCAATAACATATCCTTGACTCCGCCTCCTGGACTTTGGAAGAGCTGATTGGCTGGCCACAGCTGGAGTTTCATGATGTGAATAACTTTTGCTTTGTTAGACAGGAAGTGAAGAAGAGTAACTTTTATTTTTACAGGAAATGAAGGAGAATATTTTTTACTTTTACACAAAGTGAAGAAGAGCAATTTATACTATAACAGACAGGAAGTGAAGGAGACCAACTTGTACTTTGGCAGACAGGAAGTGAAGGAGATCAACTCTTACTTTGACAGACAGGAAGTTCTGTATCCCAGGTGCCGTCTTCCTGACAGCTCATCTCAAAGTCGCCCTTAACACGCTCGCCGTCCTGCCGCCCAACAAAACAAATGCTTCATTCTTCCTGCTGGCGTATGTGCGACTTCCTGTTATGCAAATAATCACAGCAACATGGCCGCCAACACCAATTGCATTGGTTTTATATTCAAATTGTGGCATTTAAGCCACAAAAATGTTAATACTATTGCTAGCACAAGGTCAAAGGGGTGGATGGTGACAAGAGTGACTATGGGAGCTCACCTGTTACCTGACTAAGCCGTATTTAAAGGGGAAGGTGCGAAAGAGGAAGTGACATCACCTTGATGAGCACGAAGCCCGGCGAACACGAGACCCGGACGCGGTCTCCGGCCGAGTATTCGGGCTGGAGCGGGCTCACTGTGGCGTTGGCTAGAAGCACTAGAGATGCGCACTGACTTCCTGTCGCGAGAAAATAAAAGTAATGCAGGAATCGGCAAAAAGAGGATTTTGTCAAGTGAACGCTTATTATGCGTTGGAGACGTTTCTACTTCATCTTCACTTTACCCAAACATTGTCTCAATTGTCTGTGAGAGGGTTAGAGGTTAGACAGAGACGCCTTTTGGGTCAAAGTTGAAAGGTCGTCAAACAACAACAAGTCCACTTGGCAAAATTCCATCAACTGGATGACTCACACACACATGCCAGCTAGCTTGATTAGCATGTTAGCTCCACTCGCGTGCGTGCGTGCGACCCACCCTCGGAGACGTACGTCATCCTCCATCCGACGTTTTCCCCCGAGTGGTCGCTGTGAAACAAGATGGCGACGACATTGGTGTCGGTCTGGATGACGCCGGGAGACCGAGCACCGCAAAACGGCCCCAACTCTTTAGAGGCCGCTCGGATCTGAAATGGACGGAAACGTGGAACTGTCAGGGTGGAATAAACATTTTTGACGGACAAATATGTTTTTGTGCATACGTTTAAACGTATTAAAATGCATTTGAATGTATTTGCAAGTACTTATGAATATTAAACAAATCCAAACTTGTAGGCTAAATGCTAAGCACATAGCATTTTATCCCCCTTAAGTTGAAAAAAATAAAAATCATAGGATTTGGCCTAAATTATACCAATATTTTCTTTAAAAAAATAAAAATAAAAAAATAAAAAACATAACCGTACATATTTATGATTATTAGGATGATGATGGTTATAACTCCAGTGCAAGATTTCCATTTGGCATTTTTTCCATGATGCCACGGGGTTTGCACACATGGAAGTCAATAACGCTTGGCATTATGGGAAAAAAAATGCTACATTGTTAGCACTTAGCCTACCAGACGCGAAAGTCAATACCGTTTGGCATTATTGGAAAATATGCTACATTGTTAGCAATTAGCCTACCAGACGTGAAAGCTAATAATGCTTGGCATTATGGGAAAAAAATGCTACATTGTTAGCATTTAGCCTACCAGACGTGAAAGTCAATACAGCTTGACATGATGGGAAAAGATGCTACATTATTAGCACTTAGCCTACCAGACACGAAAGTCAATACCGTTTGGCATTATGGGAAAATATGCTACATTGTTAGCATTTAGCCTACCAGACGTGAAAGCCAATAACGCTTGGCATTATGGGAAAAAAATGCTACATTGCTAGCATTTAGCCTACCAGACGTGAAAGCCAATAACGCTTGGCATTATGGGAAAAAAAATGCTACATTGTTAGCATTCAGCCTACCAGACGCGAAAGTCAATACTTCTTGACATGATGGGAAAAGATGCTACATTGTTAGCATTTAGCCTACTAATACGTTCAAACGTATTTAACTATGTTTAAACGTATTTGCAAACACATTCGAACATATTTGCCAGTCAAAAAAAAGTTAATTCCACTTTGCCACACGTGCATCTCCATTTGCGTACCTTGATGTAGTCGTAGGGACAGAGGGCTTGCGGGTGGTCCTCCACGTCGAAGGTGTCATCAAAGTGGAGGCGGAGTTTGAGTCCCGGCGCCACACGGACGACGTAGGAGCATTCGGTCCTCTTCGGGTACGGCAACGGGAAGTTGGGGCTGCTCAGGGCACCCGCACGCCGGGAAAACACCAGGCCACTGCACTCCACTGCGCACGCACACGCACAAAGTCACGATATGCACCTCATCAATCAAACTGGGTGACTGGAAAAATGCAGTACGTGTAAATATTTACAAGCAATCCGCCCACGCTATCAGTCACATACACATTGTTGTATCTGTAGTGTAGCTTAAAGGTTGGAAAGGTCGTTAGCATGTTTGAACATTCTGGCGCTGATCCGAATTGCACAAGTTTTGTTTCGCACGCGTTCAGTGGTGGGGAAAAAAAAAAAAAAAGACTTCAGTGTGCGTGTGTACGTGCTGTGACCTGTGCACGTGCGGTTGTCGCGGTGCAGTTGGTAACCATGGCGGCAGGAGCAGTAGTAGCCGCCCAGGTAGTTGTGACACAGGTGGTCGCAGGCGGCGTCCTCGTCCACACCCTCGGCGCACTCGTCAACGTCTCGGGTTGGCAAAGGGGCAAACGGAACGCGCCAGTCAAAAACTCAGTGAATGTTATCAATCAATCAATCAATCTATCAATCAATCAATCGTTTTAAATTTTTCAATTCATTTTTTCTCATGATTGGTCGAGGGTGAACCTCAGCCTATCCCAGCTTTGGGGACCGGTCGCTCGTCAATCATAATGAAACCCTTTGACAATTTGTTGATCTTAATTACGCAAGCATGCTAACGTGTTTGGAACGCTAAACGCAAAGCTTATTAAGTAGAACAAGTACATACAAAAAAAAACCTAACTAAAATTCAAATTTGTATTTTTTCAAAATAAAATAAAATAAAAACAAAAGAAACTACATTAACGTATTCAAACCCAAAAAGTATAACAATTTGTCCTTCACGCCCAAAAACATATGTATATGTTGTTGTTGTTTTTTTTAATGTTTTTTATTATGCTAGAGCATAGAGAAGGCTTTGATGCATCTTCTGACCTGAAGAGGTGGCTTAAAGCAATGGTAGTTATTTAAAAAATGGCTAGCAGGTAGCAGCAGAGTATAAGAGATCAACCAGTATGAAGGAAGGTCAGTTATTTGAGAATACTAGCTCACAAAAATTCTCCATATACAGTATTTAAATAAATAGATAGACAGACTGACGGACGGCCCCGTACGCACCGACCGTGCTGTAGTGCGCTCGAAAGCCGGAGAAGTTTTGCTGGTTGGAGAAGTCGGACGAGAAGATGACGCTGACGACATTTCCGGGAGATTCGAGCGGCTCGGGACCCGGAACGTTCTCCGGATCTTGAGACTCGCTGCCGCAGAACACGCCCAGGATGGAAACAACCCCGCCCTCGTCGGAGGCCCCGCCCCCGGTTTCCACCTGCACATACGCACGCAACATCACACGTCACGTGTTTTTGCTTTGCAAGTTTGTGCGTACGTTTCGATTTGTTCTCACCCTGACGTAGTCGCACTGGCACAAGTCCGAAGGTTCCAGGTCGAAATGGCTGAAGTGGAGTCGGACGCGGAAGCCGTTGGGAACGCGGATGTCCCAGCGATGGTGCGCGTTGTCGGGATAGTTGGCAGGGAAGTTCGGCGACTGGAAGATTCCGAAGTTTCGTGTCAGCGACACGACGTGCTCGGCTTCCGCCAGGCCCAGCAGCACGCACGCGCACAGATACGCTCGCCTACATGCACACACACACACACACGATAATACGTAATCAATAATCAAACAACAAATGAGTAAAAGTCCGCTGGTGGCATATAAGCTGCTAAGTCTCTCTTCGAATCAAAACTAGTTGAAGTTGACACTCAACAATCAGTCCAACTGGGGCCAAAAGTCCCCAGATGACAGCATAGATTATTAAATCAATCAATCAATCAATCGATAGTCAATCAAACCTCATGCTGCGTGCGTCTCGCCGTCCAAGTCTTGCGTGCATGTGTGCGTGACGGACAATGAGAGGCTCAAGCCTGGAAATGTGGACGTTGCAGTGATGTCACGGGCAGCGCGGTTGCCATGGAAACGGGGGTTAGTGGCCGGGCAGTGATGTTTTTTTTGTAACCACTCATTCACACACTCACACACAAGCTTACTTCATGTAAGCCACATGGGGTCTCCCAGTCGGGGGGCGGGGGGGGATGGGGGGGGGGGGGGGGGCGTGATATTGTTTGCTAGATTGTGTCTCACTAAAATCTCACTAAATGCAAAAACACTCTGGGGGGGGCTGTAATTATTTTTTATTTATTTATTTATGTATTTTTCTTTCATTACTCTGCTTAAAACAATCACTGCACAGCTACCTGTTTCTTATTAGGTTATAAAAAAAAAAAAGAAAAAAAAAAAGACAACCTGTTTCACTCACCTTTGACCTTCCACCCGCGTATCATGGAGAAGGCCCACTCAGTGGATCTAATTCTAATATGTGGGTAAATGCTACCATCTAGTGTTGGAACTGGGAATTGCAAAATGAACCTCGACTTTCTTTTCTAATATATATTTTTTTTAAATTATATTTATAAATATGCCAGGAATGTTAAGTCACTGTTATCTCAGAAGGACAACATCACACATCTTCTTCTTCTTATTATTATTATTATTATTATTATTATTAATATTAATATTATTTTACCTAGAGAGAATCTCTCAGTGAGCTCTTCTGCCGAAAGCTGACTTTCCTCAAATATTTCCATCCATCCATTTTCTTGACCGCTTATTCCTCACAAGGGTCGCGGGGGGTGCTGGCGCCTATCTCAGCTGGCTCTGGGCAGTAGGCGGGGCACACCCTGGACTGGTTGCCGGCCAATCGCAGGGCACACAGAGACAAACAGCCATCCACACAATCACAAGCACACCTCGGGACAATTCGGAGCGATCAATGAACCTGCCATGCATGTCTTTGGAATGTGGGAGGAGACCGGAGTATCCGGAGAAGACCCACGCGGGCACGGGGAGAACATGCAAACTCCACCCAGGAATGGCCGGAGCCTGGACTCGAACCGGAGTCCTCAGAACTGGGAGGCGGACGTGCTAACCACTCGTCCAATATTTTTAAAAGTTAAATAAATAATCTAAAAACTGCAGAATTACTCCCTAAAAGCGACATTAAAATGCTTAAATATAATAAAAATAATAATACTCAATAATAATACTCAATAATAATAATAATAGTAATAATAATAATAATAAATGAAATAAGTTACCTAAATATTCTTAAATATGCTATGCTAAATATTCCCTAAAAGCAACATCAGCATTCAAATACTTCTTTGTACTGTATAGTTAATTCTCTTAAACACGAATATAGGAAAATAAACTGTATTGGATTCCAAATGTACTGTATCCAAATATTAAATACAGATTGTAGCTTAATAAATATTTGAAAAAAAAAAGCAATTCTAAATGAGTACTTTAAAATTTATTGCCTCCGTTGAGCTTTTGCAAACGTAAGCAGTACTCTTGATTGCTCACATCATCTGCCAATGCAGTGTTTAATTTATAGAATAATATTTCTCCAGCATAATTCACAGAGGTGACAAAACGGACATACCGTTTCTTTTCTTTTTTCTTTTTTGAACTGAGGCACCTGGGGATCACATTGCATTAGGCCCAACATGCAAATCTTGCTCATTTTGACTCGAATCGCCGGATGATGTTTAAACGCTTAATAACCTGCCTGAAGCGAAGATGGAAATTTAAAAGCAGCCTTTATCAACACGCCATTAGGAAATATTGAAACAAGACACGGCGGGGACTCTTTAATCAAATCCTAAAGGCTTTTTAAAAAATGTATTTATGTGAGGCATAAATCTATCTCTCCACCATGATTACGCTTAAAATAGTCAAGGATGAAAGCTGTTTTATTTGCCTGGAAGGCAAATCAAGTAAAACATTGAGTAAAATGTGAAAGTCAATAATTTCGTTCATTTTTCTATTAAAGTGAATTTCTATGATACAACTTTATTCTGGGAATACTATATCCACACTTTTTCAGAAGCAAAAGCCTTTATTCTCTAAGAAATGGGGCTAGACTAAAATAAAAACAAAATAAAAAAAACACAATATTTATGCGGGCATGATGATGTCAGTCCTGATACCTTCCGATTTTATGAGATTTGATTTGGTCCAAAACTGCAGTTCCCGTTGGATGCCACCCAGGGGGCGCAATGCGTGCAGCCAACGGTGCGTGTGAGTGGATGAGCGGAACCCGAGTGAGAGAGGAGGGAGGCGGCACCATGCACAGAGCAGCCTTCCCAATAATCTCTGCCCACATTTCCACGACCGAGCGACTCCGTGACTCGGTGCCCTCCCTGCGTTTTTTTTTCCTCTTTCTTCTTTCCCTCCGCCCGTCCAAACAAGCAGGAGCAGGACTCGTCCTGCTCGTCGTGTGGCGAAGAGCGGATATTATCGTCGCGTTCCTTGGAGACTTTTTAAGTTGTATCTTCTTGACGCCGGACGGCTTTTTGTGAAGGAGTTATTTCCCCCACTCGTTGGAAGATGGGTTCCGTCCCGGTGATATCAGCTTTGCTTTTGGCCGTCGTGGTGCCATCGTTGGCCGGATACATCGAGGTACGTTTACAGGCTTCTTCTTTTTTTGTTGTGATTTTACAACCGATATATGATTGCGTATACAGGTATGGCAACAGTCTTCTTCTGTGGTTTTTATACACACTTATTACGGTTTTATACGTATGTCAACACTCTTCTTCTGTGGTTTTATTGGCGCCGAAACATGTCTGGTCCATTTGTGCTGTTTTTTTGTGTGTTCTGGTTGTATATTGTCCAATAAAGGTAACGTCAGACTGAGGTGAAACACAGAATAATAGGAGCTATGCCCCCCACCCCCCTCGTTGGTTTCATTCGAGAAGGTGCGTGGTGGTGCAGACATCAAAATGAAAGACGAGAGTGGCCTTGCCAGGCCTCAGGGGACCACGCAGATAACACACAGGAACCTCCCTCCCTCCATACTGGCTGTTTACAGTCTATCTTTAACACAGAGGAGGACGTTTTTTTTTTTTGTTTTTTTTTTATTTATTTCTTTTTTTTAATCCCATTGGAGCCTTTTTTACCCTTCCGTAGACGGACCTCACATGCTGTTTTGTCAGGTGTTATGATCCGGTGATACCCCAGATCAGTGGGGTCACCCCAGCTATATCGCAGTTCTTCTGTAAAAAAAGGTATTTATTATTATTATTTTGGCTGAAATATGCGTTTAAATAAGTTTAAAACAGTGGTGTCCAAACTACGGCCCGGGGGCCATTTGCGACCCGCCATCCATTTTTCAGTGGCCCGCCTCATATGCTAAAAATGGCATTTGACTCTGTTCAAATCAAATAAACAAAAGAAAAATGTTTGGAGATGGTCAAAGTAAGAAGGGCGGGTATTGAAAAACAGGTGCCATTAAAGGTTATTTTAGGTCACTAAAACTAATGAAAAAACTAAAATAAAAAAATAAAAAACAATATTGTTACCAAAATAGAATAAAAACGAAAATGCTTTTAAAAAAACTAAAACTAATTGAAACTACATTTTATGTTTACAAAACTAACTAAAATTAAGTATAATTATAGCAAAACTGTCCTTTGTTTTCGTCTTTGGTAATTAATTTAATGCATGCGCCTATGGGGATGATTTTAAATGTGATTTTTAGTAGATTGATTTTGATATAAACCGTAATAATGATGTTTGAAAGTATGTCACACAGAAGTGACGTCATCTAGCAGCAGCCAATAGAAAAGCACCAAAAGATGCACAAGTAATACACTTAAAAAAAAAAATGAAAATAATAATGAACTTGCGTCCTTCTGATTTTCTGTATGTGGCCCTCAAATGAAAAAGTTTGGACACCCCTGTAGTACTGTGTTGCTTATGAATGATATCTACAACAACACTTCTCCTTTGCCATTCTATTCTCCTCTAGCACATACTGTTCTGAGATGTGAATGTCAGTCCAAATGTATGACTTCAAAAATGTAAAAAAAATACTTGCCTTGGCTCAATAAGGTTGGGAAACAGCGTGGTTGGTGGTCCGACACCTTCTCCTGTCCAAACAAAACCTTCCCCACCCCCTTTCAACTTCACACCTCGCTCTGGATCGCACGTGTTCGACATCTCCAGCCGGTGAGCGTTCCTCGCCATTTGGAGGCGGGACCACCCGCTAGGTGCCACCCCCGTGTGGCCAGAAAACACCAAGCGGAATCAATGTCGCCGAGCGGCGGTCGATACGGGACAGACTTCCCTCCCCGGGGGTGATTAATGGAGGAAACGCACGCCTCCTCCTGATCAGTCAGCGTGATTAAATGGCGGAATTGCACGGTGGCGGCCAGCGGCGGATGAGTCGCATGCTAAGCATTTTTTTTTTTTTGTGTGTTGTTTAATCGATAGCCGAGCTGAATGGTGCTTCTTGTCTCCTTTGTTTGTTTGGGATTTATTTGCACTCCCAACAGCAAATACATATGACTTCATTGGCCTCCCAACACTGTTGAAAATGTCAATAAACACTTGACAGAGAGAATCCGTGTGGACAAAGTACTCACGCTAACAATGTCATGTGATGAAGTATAAATTAGTAAAGTAAATTTTGACACCAAGTAGCTATGGACAAGTTCCTCAGAATAAAACACAAATTGGTGAATTTGTGAAAAAAGTCAACCTGAAACATGCAGAGGATGCTGAAACATGTAGTATACTGTTTTTCTCTCCCAAGATGGCGGTTTTTATTCACCATTCCAACACCAACAGCCTTGTTTAAACAAAAGATGGAAAACGGTAGCAACGTTGCATTGCCTAAGGCTCAGCACGAAACCGCTTCACATTCAAATAAACTTAACTCCCCGTAACGCAATAAAGTTGCTCATCTTTACTGATTGTCCTTAACAAATGGGAGGGTGTGCATTGCAGAAGTAATGCTACGCTTATTTTTCTCACTCCATACAGCCTCGCGTTTATACAGTACCTGTCCTGAGCTGGCGGTTGGATCCCAAAGCGTGGACACAAATAAGATTTTAACTATTTATTCACATCGAGAGGCGTGTAACATAACTTGCCTAGACGAGAAACAAAGAGAGTCGCACAGAGGACAGTGGGAACAGAAGTAATAATCCGACAAACAAAACACTTCTCAGAACGCTACTCCAGACAGTGAATCCATCTGATTTGTTGTGACTAAGTAAAAGATTAAAGATGACATCACAAAGCTCATGACATCACATAGCATAAAAAGAGTTGAAACATCACATAGCGTTTTTCCAGCTGAAACCAGATGATGGTTACATGATGGTTACATTAGTTCAAAACAGACACTCGACCTCATGGTCGTGACCCCAACTTAGCAGGTCATAAAGTCAAACTTAACCCTTGCGTGACCCCAGAAATGACAGTACCAAAGTTAGTAAATGTTTTTTGAGGTTTTTCCCCCGCGTTTTATTAGCCCACCATCCTCCCCCCCACCCCCCCACCCCCACCTGTGCTCGGGCTACCTTCAAAATAAAATAATTATTGTATAGTATTAAAGTAAAAAAGAACAGTATGTTTTTCCCCAATATCAACTATCAGAACCGTGACATAACCCAGTTTGAGTAAATTCTACATGACAAAAGGGCTAATAATTGATCCAAACTTTTCCATCCCTAATGACAATGTCGATATTTTTAGCTTGTATTGATCGCACAAATGACATAAGCTTGACTCTCAATTAACCCATGCCTGAGCGAAGGCCGCGAGAGTTCTGACCGCACAGCAATCCATCAGTCATTGCAAGCACTTCAGTAGTCATACTTTACCCGGCGAGTTACTTACTTATGAGTTTTTCCAGATATGAGAGGTCATTTGGCTGAAAAATTTCTGTTGAATTGTCAACAAAAATGTTCGTTCTAAGCGCTATATGTTGAAGGGGAACTTTTCCCTTTATTCATTGAGTAATTGAGTAATTGATAACTCATCAATTATCGAAATTCTTTAGAGGTCCAAATCCTTTATTGTCCAAATTATTGCTTCTGGACACTATATATTAGAGATAGACCAATATGTTTGTTTGTTTTTCATGGCAGATACCGATGCCGATTTTTTTTTTTTTTGGTAGGCTGGAACGGATGAATGGCATTTCCATTCATTTAAATGGGGAATAATAATTTGAGATACAACTGTATTGCAGTCTACAAATGCATGTCGCTACATTGTGTTATTAAAAAGTTGAGTACATACTGAGACACGACCGTCAACAGTTTCCTTTTGTCACGTTTATGCTGCTGCATTCAGTCAAGTGTATGCGAGTCGCACAGGATAAAGCGATGATAACATGGCTGAAGAATGCGTCCTTGCGTTGGTCCTTTTGTTTTGGGAAGGACCCAAGGCTTTGTTGTTGTGGCAGATAAATCAACCCCCCCCCCCCCTAACCGCAAAGAGCTTTTTGGATTGCTAATCATGTCCTCGTGTGACAGGCTGCCTTGTCACCTTCTGTCGTGTCAATCATCTGCTGCCCCTGCTGCCCTTCACTGGCAGATTAGCAGGTAAAAGCTTGTTTTCAATTGTCGCGAATCCTCTTAAGTGACGAGAAAAAGAAAAAAAACACTTGAGTGCTCAAAAGGGAAGGAGAAAATTGTCTCAATTGCATTCGGAAGCACTTTTGGTAGTTGGCAGAAGTGGTCATTTTCATCCTTTTTGACAGTTTTTTAGAGTTTGTATTGATATGGAATGGGCGTAGGGGCCCTGCTGTGAATAGAATACTTCCAACATCATCATTTTAGGAACTAAAAGTGTCGTCTTTTAGAGATAAACATGTTACAATAACAAATTCACATTTTTGTTGAGGAAAAATATCATGAAAATTGCATTTTTCTTTTTCAAGATAAAAAAAAATCATAATCTGGCGAGAATAAAATCATATTTTTGAGATAAAACTGTTACATTCGCAGATCAGCATTTGAGAATTCACATTTTTGTGGATTTTTTTTTTAGGAAGCATTATCCCTGTTATATGTGGAAACACGTAACTATTCACATTTTTTTTGGTCTACTCCCCGTCATATTTGAGTTTTGTTCTCCATTTTTTTTCATGGAAAATTTAAAGAAGCACCAATTATTCACATATTTTTGCTATTCGCGTCAAGTTCGATTACTAGCCGCTGTCAATAGTAGGGATGTAACAATAAGTGCAATATCGTGATATTAAAACTGCCACAATATCGTAGCCGTCATATTCACGATATTTAAATGCAACACATATGTTCAAAAAAAAAAAGTCAGGTTGATTTTCATTTGTGCAGTTCTAGCACTCTCTGGTGGCTATTTTTTATTTTTTTTTAAGTGCAATTTAATTTTCATGAGGGATGTTTTGGCCCTTCTATGTTTAAAACCTACACTAATTGTCAGCTCAATGTGTGAGTGCATTAACAACATAACAATAATAATAACATAATAATAATAATAATAATAACGTTACGTAATATACGTTCCTGAAGTTCCTGTAATGATATGCGTTTTATTCTTACAAAAAAATAAAAAAGCTCATCATCATACAAAAAAAAAAATGCACACAGTTAAGGCAATATCCCACCTTTACTGGAGTCCATATAAAATGCTGCATTTTGGCTGTCACGCGGCAATTTTGCCGAATCTTTGCGTGAAAGAGGCTCCAGATTTGTGGACCGACCAACTGCGACATTATCCTGCAGCGTGCAAGATGTGTTTAGAGCAAAACAATGGCCTGTGACCAGCAGCGGGGAAGGAATTATTCTTTCTCCCCCCCCCCCAAAGCCTCCTCCTAGTACCTCCCGCCTCGTTTTGCCGTCTCCCTTCCTTCCTCCGCTCGCCTTTCCGCAGCAACTGCACCGTCAGACACGCTCGTAAAAGCTCATCGTGCGGATTTAAAGGCAAAAGTCTCATCAGGCGAGCCGTGTTCTCTCGCTGTGCCTGCCTTTGTCTCTCCCGGCTCTGGGTTCATTATCTTGTAGGACAGAAAATATTTCTATTTTATATTTTATATTTCTGGAAGAAGTTTAATCTTGATTTGGTGACCAAAAAAAAAGGCATCATGGTATATTGAAGTTGCAAAAAAGTAAGGACAATTTGCAGATTCTAGTAAGACACATGAAGTAGATGCACATGATATGTTTTAAAAAAAAAAGATTCCAGATCTCGTGCCACGAAAATGGAAGCTTTCTGTGGGATGTAATATGAATATACTACATGTGAATTAACAGGAATAATTGACAAAATTTCAGGTTTGCTCCTAAATGGGAACTGAATATAGTTTGTGAATTGTATTTTAGCATAATCTTGACAAAAAACAAGTACAGTTAAAAAAAATAAAAATAATGAAGACTAGAGCCCATTGCCTGACAGGCTTTTGCAAAAATGCAGTCCTGGCTTAAGAAGCCTGAGGAAATAAGCTTTATTTGTGTTTTGAATGGTACTTTTTTTTTTCTTTAGAGGAAGAGGCTCTTTTCATTTAACATTTTGAAAGGGATGTACACTAGCTGGCCTGGTACGTATTTTTGGATGCGGGTTTTGATCATTTTTAAATGGGGTTGGAGGGCATGAGAAATATTTTACTCAAAATTCTTTTTTTTTATTAAATGAAAGAATTAGTTGTGGGAATGCTGAATTGTGATTTATTGTGATTGATTTATTGTGATTTTTATTCTCACTTTTTTGCCGAGAAACAACTCCCACATAATACTTCCGATTTACGCAGTTAAAATTTCAACCTGCTTCAAAAATGTACGCATTCCGGGGTAGATATCGTCTGATTCCACGTTACTTGCAGTACTCGCACAATTTAAATATCAACTTCTCCCCATTCATTTTCAATGGGACTGACATTGAACTTTTTCTAAGTCCCACTTTCCACGCCCACTTCCATACGTATAACTGATCATCATTACCAGCTCAGTTCTTTTTATTCATTTATCTTTCAACTTCAATTAAAACTTTGTAATTTTCACATAATTTATATTTCAATTTACTTCAAAAGCATTCAGTTTAGCATTCAGCTTTCGGCATTCCCACGCATTTTCTCCAGAAATTGCACTTAGTCTAGTTGTTCAATAAAATATTCCAACCTTGATAAAGTTCCACTCATAAATAAATCAGTTACAGGTGGGTGGAGGGCCCAAATGCAGTACATCAAAAACCACGGGAATCGCTGAAAATGACTTAATATAAATACGTTTTTTTTTTTTTTTTTTTTTTTTTTTTTTTTTTTTAATGCTCTATCATCCACTGATGGCAGAATGGGGAAATTCACTGTGTTTTTGTTGAAGCCAAATGCCAGCCACGGGGATAGGCAAATAGAAGACAGGAAGTGCCAAGGCAAGAACTTGTGATTCTGGACAGACGGCCGTGGTGATAACCGAGGCAACGATGAGGAAGGAGGGGCTTAACTAGTGGCTGACTGATGATTAGCTGTTACTTGGTGAGCAGGGTGACAATGCGATGGGTGTGGCTGAATGGGTAAAATTTAGGGGTGAGTGGGAAAACGATACAGCCGCCTGTGGACTTTTCATGAGTAAATATAGACACATAATAAGGACATTTTATACACAAGCTGATAGCACTAACCTTGCCTGTAGCCCCAAGTCAGCTGGGATTGGACTCCAGGTCATGTGGGACCCCCATATCCGATGCCATTCTTTTTTTTTTTATGAAACGCTCAACTCATTTGGTCATATGTAGGACAACATGGCCGCCGAGCACACCTGTGCGTCCTCGCAACAGCTGCGCGGCGATAGCCTTTGTGCGGCCGGGCGTGCAGGAATGCAGCGCTTTGTGCTCGGATTGTGCTGCGAGCCAGCTCTCTTCCTGCCATGGAGCGAGTCGCTCCACAAAAACATACCCCCCTCTCCCCACCCATCCCCACCAATAACGCCGCTGGAAGCAGGACCGCCTCTCCTGACTTTATTATTTGATGCTTTCTCCGCTGCGCTGGGGGATGCGAGGCAACGCTGGCGGTTTAAACCCACTCACCCCCTCCCGTGTGTGCGCGCACGCTTTTATTCCATTAATAAAACATCAAGCGGAATGTGTGCGAGTGATAGAGCACTTGTCAGGCCCGCCTCAGGTCCATCTGTCCCCCATAACAGTCCCTGCCGTCCGTTCGTGAGGACATCCGTCCCCTGCAGGCTGACGACACTGATTAGCTCGCCTTGCCTAGCATGCTTCGCCAGGATTGTACGCACGGGCATGTTTCCTCTCGGGAAGAGATGACAGGAATAGAAGGAGGAAATAATAGGAGGGACTGGCACGGAATCGAGCATGATGAGATGGCAGGACTAGAACAGAATCTAGAATGAAGTATCCACATATCTGTGACGGAAGAGGAAACAGGAAGGATATAGCGAGGTGCAATCGAGAAGGAGGAAGCAGGAATGTATAAGACAATACAAGTGGAATAGGTGAGGAGGTGGTTGTAGGAACAAAAGGGAGCTGGAAATTGGAATAAATGGGCTAAAAGGAGATGCTGGTAGTGTACAGAATAAAAAGAATGAAGCAGGATGTGAGAAGAGTGAGGCGAGAATACGATTTGTTAGCTGTGGTCAAAGGTGGAGCGAACACATGTTCCTTGTCAGCACGACTCTCGGTCGCACTCGCTGCTAATCAGCGCTGAAGCGTTCATGTTGTGACACACTCATACAACAAACATACTGCACTGTACTTACTGGTTGTTACCTGACATGTTAAGCCAGGTCACATGTCAAGTTAAATTAGCGTCAAGCCCAATTCACACTGGCTGCGGAACGGACGCGGTGCGTTCTCCGGACGGACGCCGCAAGGTTCCAACGCATTCAAGTCTACGTGTCAATTCACACCAGCTTCAGTGCGGAATGACGGCGGCGATGCGGAAGCTTCCCGTAAGCGTTCAATTTCTTCCGGATGCCGCATGCGGAATTTCGTGAAGCTGAAGAAATCGGGCTTCTCGCATCAAGGAAAATTCAGTATATTTCAAAATAAAAACGTTTGCGAACTTGTTTTTTTTGCTAGCTAGCTCCAAAGCACAACACTAGTCGGACATTTAAGACAAAAAATGAGCTCAGAATTAATTAAACATGACAAAATGACGTACTTACCCATGGTAGAAGTCCCAGAAATAATATGCATATGGATGTGACAACAGACAAGCGTGGCTATTGTTTACAAATAGGACTCTATATACACGGTTGTTATTGGGTGAACTCAACTCTCCAGCTAGAACCCCCAGGAGCAGATTTCCGGACACGCAACACGCGGTGTGAATTGCAGTCCTTGCGGAAGCCGTACGGAAAACGCAACGCGTCCTTTCCGCAGTTTGTGTGAATTGGGCTTCACTGTGGATATGCTATATCTTATTTATACACAAAAATATACTCACTCTTTGGCTGGCCATTACTCATACTGTTGTGAACCCCCACTATATTGCGGTGAATCTTTCACACATATTGAGGATTTTTAAGTGAGCTTTTTATTCATGGGTTTTTACAGAAAACAGGCAATACGAATTTTTGACGCTTAAATGCAGTCTATATTAAAGATTTCTGAAACATTTGGGATAACCCGTTACCTTAGCCACAGCCAATCAGATCGATTCCTTGTCTATATAAGCCTGTTTGAGAAGTGTGTGTTTTTGTCGGATTTTTACCTCTGTTCCTCTGTGCAACTCTCTTTGTTTCTCGTCTAGTCAAGATTGTTCCACGTCTCTCGATGGGAATAAATAGTTAAGGTCTTATTTGTGTCTGCGTTTTTGGGATCCAACCCCAGCACATAACACCTTGTACCTTTAGTGCTTCAAAATAAGGATATTTCTTACTGATCCCAAACTTTTGAAGGGTAGTGTATATAAACCTATCGTCGCTGGTATGTGAAAAACACATAGTGTCCATTTTTGTCTTTTTTTTTGTATTTATTTATTTATTTTATGTTTTTGGGAAGAAACTGAATACAGACATCCCCAAAAATGGAAAAAAAAAAAAAAAAAGACAAAAATGGACATAAATGTTTTTCACATAGCAGCGACGCTATACAGTATTTTGAAAGTGTGATTGGATGCATGTGTTAAAGAGCCGGGAGGTTACTGAGATGGTCCGCTGGGTCTCTTTACAGCAGCACGGGGGAGGGGGGAGGCGCTGTAAAAGATAGACGAGGTGTAAACGTACACCCCCCCCCTCCCGGAGAGCGCGTTAGGCTGGCGCCGCCTGATACAGCATCTCTCAAGGAGAAGGTGGCCAAGGACAAACGGTGGCCCCAGTGGGACGCGGACGGGGGCGCTTGGGGGGTTGTTACCGTCTTTTAAGCCTCACGCCTTCACACCATGTAATCAATTCCGCAAGAGGGAGCAAAAAAGTGAGCCACACAGGAAGACACAAAAGCGTCAGATTTGTGTGTGTAATCTGGCACGCGTTAATGAGAGTCTGCGCTTTTCTTTTATGTCGCTTGGATGCCTGACGTAAAACCCAGGGGGAAAAAAAAGACATACAGGCGTCCTCTTAATCATTCTGTAATCGCCAAATATGCTGAATCGCTATGCAAATGAATAAAAAAAAAAAACAATAACTAATGGTTTTAGCTACGTTGTCGACATGTTGATGGTTCCCCTGGCTCGTGAAAAGTGGAATAGCATCTCTGTGGTTGCTATGGCAACCCAGGAGCACTTACTTTGTTGGTCTGTAATTATTTTACAACAGTAATTCTCAACCATTGTGCCTCAGCACTGATGATGAATGTTTTCCCACTAGATGGCAGAAGGTACATCATTAAACTTATCTTCTTTTTTTTCTTACATTTTTGTGGGAATGCCGAAAGCATATGTGCAAAAATCAAGTGAGTCAAAATTTCAAGCAAGTCGAGTGGCAAATGATTGCTTGGCTTATGAAAGTCGTAATCGCCTCATCCAATCTTACTCAGTTCCCGTATTCGCCACTTTGCATTTCCTGTCTGTACTTTTTAGTTGACTGCAAATTGCATTTGCAATCACAGTTGTTTAGCAGCCTCAAACGAATCTCCATCTCATCTATTACACAATTGCCTTCTGAATGAAAAATCAAAGACAGATTTACGCTTAAAAAATTTGACTTTACACCTTTTTGTTCTTGAAAAAAATATGCCCCTATTCATAACATATAACACATAACATAAGCTCATATTTATATTTTTGTTTGATAAGGGAAAACCCCTGTCGTATTTCTCAACAACTCACGAAAAAATTAACGATCAATGGATTGGATTCACTTTCAGTCAACTTTTTTTTTTTTTTTTTTTCTGATACCTGTTCAATTCCCTGAGCTTGCACTTTTCCATCCACGTCGAGACTGTACTTGTCGGGGCATTTTTTGATCTGGGATGAACAGCAATCAAGCGCGGACGAGAATTCCATTAGTCTGATGAGTTATGAACGTTCGCCGCAGGCGCAAAAATGTGAAATAGTCAGACGAAGCCATTAAAAGTCATTTGATCTTCCGTGGCTAATTTTAGCACCCTCGCAGCAGCATTTCGTCTGCCCTTTCCTGCTGCGAATGTGTCAGACGCCGACAATTTTGTGAATTTGCAAACACTCATTTCTTGTTTGCGATGTAGGCACACGTTAGGAAAAACAAAGTTAGATTCAACTTAAATGCAACGTTCTATTGAATTCTTATTCAATCTTATTGTAATACTTGATAAAAGGTGATTGTTTGCCCAATGGTGGTGAACGATCAATTTGAGCAAGGAAAATCCCTGAATTACAAGGTCGACAGACAATCAGCTGTGGCGTTGTCGGACATGACTGATTAGCTAGTCTGATGGCACGACTTCCTCCCCCTCGCTCCCGCACGACAGATGAGAACATCTACGCTATGTCACATTAATCATCTTCCCCGCCCCGATGGGCCATCATGTCTGCCTCCTATCAGACGTCTGACGGATGCGCCTGTGTGGTCAGAGCGGCGAGAGATTTCCACGGCGTTCATACCCTCGTTATATAGCTGCTATGTACTAGTGGTGTCTTGACTTCACTAGTTGAATTTGTTCTAATCACTTAGTTTAAAAATGAATTTACCTGTAATGTTTTTTTTTTTTTTCTAAAGAATAGCACTCTAGAGTATTATACTGTATAATATGTAGTCGTTACAAAATCAAGATTTTTGGGGACGATCAGCAAGTTTAAAAAAAATAACCGATCACAAGATGGAGCAATATGTCTATGATTTATATAACTTCTTTATTTACGTGTTTATATGCTTGTTTACTGAGCATCGGGCCGATTTGGTTGAATGAAATTCCGATACAACATACAAGATATGTATGAATGAATTAGAGAGAAAAATTGGCAATAAAAAGCAGATAATTTCTTTGTGGTTTTTTTTTGTTTTTTTTTCATCTTTGACTTATGATGTAACGTCTTGATGTGTAAAACAGACAAAGCAAAATTGGCAAAACTAGGACGATTTTTGAGACGTTTTGTTGAATATTTTTCCATCAAAAATGGATCTTTAAAAATCGATTTCGTCACAATTTGAGAATTGCGTGCTGTGATATTGCGATATATTACCGAATCAATTTTTTTTTTTTTAACACCCCTAAATTTCAAAGTAGGGTTTCAACCCTATCTAAGGCTTTCAGTTTTGGATTTTGAAACTGTCGTATGGTTTTGGGGTTTCAGGGTTTTCCCAAAAAAAAGGTTGCGATTTCAAATGAGGGTTTCAGGCCAGTGTTGCAGTTTCAAGCAAGGATTCGGCTTTCTAATTTTTCATTTCAATCCTGGGTTAGTTTGTCCTTGAGACCACTGCAGTGTCATTCCCTTGAGATTCAGACACGCTCATTCCTTCTGTGTTTTTGTGTTGTCTCGCTCTGTTGTTTTCATCAGTGTTCCACACTTGTGTCTTGCAAAATATGTGCTCGTTAGGGGAGGCCGTTAAGGGAGAGATGTAAGGCTGGATGGGCAGAAAGGTAATTTTTGCATTCTGTAAGCCGTATTAATGATGTAGAAACAACGAACAGAGTCCAAACTAAAACAAAGAGTGGAGTACACATCATATGTACAGTGTATGAAACGCTAATAGTTTGATTTACAAATGACGATGTACCGTAGTACCATTCTGCGGTCAGATTGAAACAATTTGCGTACGGATCATAACTTAGCAGTCTGTAGTTTTCTGACAGCTCCGAGCACTTCCTCTCAGGGGACGGCGGAAAGTGAAGCGAGCGCCGGTCATCCCTTCCCAAATCCTCCTCCTGAGCGCAAGAGATTAGCCGGCCGACCGCAGCGAGGCCCCACTCGTGTAGCTAATCCTGCTCTTTTTAAACTGCTGAGCGTGCGCGACGGAACGGACGGACGGATGGATTTAACACGGCCCTGTTGCCCAAAACACACTCAGCCCCCTTCGCGCGGCCACCTAAGCCTTAAAACTGGCCTCCTTTTGCTCCCAGCGAGAAAGCCCGCTATCGCCTCATCTCGTCGTCCACGCCGATCCGTCGCCGACTCGATGTTCAGGGTTTGGTCGGCCCTCCACAGCAAAGTTAATCAGCCTAATGTGTGCTTTTACAGCGTGTGGTGAGGTTGGGTGTGTTTGAAAAAAAAACAAAAATATGCAAACAACTGAACCGATGCTTGAAACGGTATCTTAAAAAAAAAAAGTAAAGACAGGCTCTGAAATTCACATCACCAGGGAAATTACTTTAGATTACAATACTGTTGAAAAGTTTACTTTAAATGTTACAGCAAATCATGAATAGCAAAAAACCTGGTGTACCTAAAAATATTTTTAATTGCCTACGCAGTGATGAATTTATCCGCTCGTGCGCGGAGCAGCAGCAGAATTCCATCTCCGCATTCAGAAATGCAACAAGAACAATCTGCACTTAGATGACCTCGACGCCAAGCAGAAAGTGGAGCAAACAAGCGTGATTCATGCTATTTTCCATTCCTACTGGAACTGAATTATCTTTATTCAGTGGGGCGCTATGAATAGGAACTTTATTACTATTTTAGAGATTTGTGATTGGTGGGAAGCAAGGATGTGAGAGTTGAGAAGCTGGTTCAGGTTCAATAACTTTAACTGTGACCTCTGTTGCGATATGCACAGGTGCGCCGTTCGTACCGTCAAAAAGTCTGAGCCACCATTGTACTGTACATGTTTGTAACATTATTAAGCTGCACTTCAAATGAACTGTCAACGGTTCTTGTGTAAAAACCCCCCAAAACAAAAACCCCCAAAATGCTTTTGTTTGTGAAGTTTTGAGATAAGTGATTTAGGTTGAAATCTCTCATGGCTAGGCATATATGTTTTTGTTTACATTTGGCGAACATATGTACTAAGGCTGCACGATATTGAAAAAACATGAGATATGTGATTATAGTTGCTGAATATAGCTATCGATATTATTGCAATATTTGACATGTACCTAAATGACATTTTATTATCTAATGAAAGAATTACATTTTTTTTCATGCGGCAAAATAATCAAATTCAATGAATTCTTCATTAATTGTAATTACCTCTCGATAATGTTCAACTGTTGGATGGCAGTGCACATTTTTCTTAAGTACACTGTTTTGCATTTGCATTATTAGGGTTGGAACTAGGGTCGTGGAAACCAACTAAAAAGAGAGGGTGAGGAGGGGATTTTTCTTTTCACTTCCTGTCTCTGAAGCGAGACTTCTTGCAGTCACCTCATCTCATAGTCCATGCCAGTCCTTCATTGACTTCATTGACGCTCTGGCTTCGGTCGTCCCTCCACCTCACACTGCTAATTTAATCATCCTAATGCCTGCGTTAACAGCACGAGTCTTATCGACCGTTCCATCCCCGCTCGCCGCACGGACGGAAAAGAGAGAGGGGACAAAACCTTTCAATTTCGCTTAGCTTTGAGTTAATGAAGATGCTGATTAGCGCCCGGAAGGAAGCGAAGGAACGGCCGAACGTCGACGGGGCCCCTCATTTAGGTCGGACGAATGCGTCGACTTAGGACGGAGTTGGTCCGTTTCAGCCGTAAACATCTGGCATTGTGATGTCAGGAGTGTAATCCTCTGGAGGACACGTGGACGCTATAAGCCGGGATGGAAGGCTCACATGGTGAGTCACACCAGGTGGAGAGTCAGGGTGGGTGACTCTCATGGCGTTTTGCCAAGGATCGTGATACAGCAATAATACAACGATGGGGGAGTCTACAGTCTACACGTCTCAAAACTGAACCGGTTTCAAACCTGGATTAAGCCAAGATACTTAAACTAGGTTTTCAAATTTATCGTAATCATTTTGCCTTTTACTGCCTGGAGAGGCGTTCGAAGCAAAAATCCACCTCGGATGCTTTGGAGGGAGCCAACGGATGCACGTCTAATAGACCTCAGTCATCAAAGTGCTGGAGTCATTACAAGCAATTATCTTCCTTTTGGCGGGAAGCAGTTGTTGCCGCTCGAGTTATTGGTTGATCTTATTATACACCTGTGTATCCTAGCAACAACCCTGGCTAGCTTTAATTAGGCTGTTGTTTATCTCCGTATCGCACTCTCATCAAACTCAACTTTTTGGCCCTTCTTTTGCACGAGTCATATCTCATGTGATCGCTCAGCACGTTTGGATGCCGTGAGAGGAAATCTGTGTTCGGTTGGTTACACGTAGCTAGTTAGCTCGTTTGTTTGTCCGATATGTTTGGATGACCCAAGAAGAGAATTGTTAATTTGGTATGTTTGGATCAGTTACTCAGTCAATGGCAAATCTCGTGCAACACACCAAATCAGATATCATGCTAGTTAGTTGACTAGTTTGTTTGATGGTAAGTTAGCTAATTAGTAATGCAACGCGTAAGCAGCGCAATTGTAGCACACACGTTAAGGTTTGAAATAGCATGTTGGTTAGCTAGTATGATGAATGTCATACAACAAACATATAGAAACTGATACCGAGTGAGTGAGTGAGTGAGTGAGTGTGTGAGTGAGTGAGTTGGTTAGTTAGTTAGTTAGTTAGTTAGTTAGTTAGTTAGTTAGTTATGTAAATGGTAAATCTCGTTAGTTAGTTAGTTAGTTAGTTAGTTAGTTAGCTAGCTAGCTAGCATGTTAAAGGTTATACAACACACCCAAAGCAGAAACCGAGTGAGGGAGTGAGGGAGTTATGTAAATGGAAAATCTCATACAACACACACGCCATGCTAGTTGGATGATTGATTAGTTAGTTAGCATGTTAAAGGTTATACAACACACAAAAGCAGAAACCAAGTGAGTGAGTGAGTAAGTTGGTCAATCACTTGTAAACACCAAGTCTTGTACAAAACTCTTTAAGAAACTAACATGTTAGTTAGTTAGCTATAGCTAGCTAGCTAGCTAGCTAGCTAGCTAGCATTAGTCTTATACAATAGCTAGACGTACAAGCATCTTTCCTTATAATTAAAACCTTAAAATAGCCTCCCACATACTCTAATCACATTGAAATCTATCGAAGCACACTTACAAAACACATTGTAAACATCGTAATCCCCAACATGGTGAGGCTTGAACCGCAATATGGTGAGGAATAACGGAACACTCCAACAGCGCCTATTAGTTAGTCCCACTGTTTTCTTTTATGTTGAAACAGCCTCTTTTAATGGAACTCCTGGCATCATTTCACAGTAAACAGAAAATCATATTTTACCTTTTGATTAGAATTTAGAGACCATACTGTATTAAGGCAAGTACTAAATCCCGCTGTGTGTTTACGAGGCTCCGCAGGCCAGAAGACGAAACCCCTGTGGAAGCTTATAAATAGTCCAGACGGAACTTCTCCCTCCCAAGTGGAACCGACGACAGCGTGCCGTAGGAAAGAAGAGCTTTGCTCCAATTAACGATCCTCCCTCGGCCTCGTACTTCACATTTCACCGTTCGCGTTGTCTTAAAATACACATAATTATGTTGTTACGAGGAGCCAGGAGGGTTTTGTCGTGTAAAGGGTCAAAAGGCAGAGAAGGTATTTCCTATAAGTACAAACTAGGGCTGGCACAAAAATATAGACCAAGAAAAGTAACAATACTGTATCAGCATTTTACTGCCTGAGTTAAAGGATTATGGTTTCAAATTAGGGTTTTCGAAAGGTCTAGCGTTCCAAATTGGGGTTTCAAGCTTGATCTGGGTTAGGTTTAGGGTTTGAAATTACGGTCTGTAGACAGACTTAGGTTTCAAAGTAAGGTTTTCATGCCTGGGTTTGTTTTCCCTCCAGCTTGTTTGAATAGCTGGGATGTTTTTGTGCTGGTTTCCGTGGCGACGGGCCATTTGGGCATATCGTCGACAGACAGAGACCGCTGTGGTTTGCCAAATGGAAGGACCTAGAGAAACATGTTAAAAGCAGACCAAACGGCCTTGAAAAAAATAATCGCATATTAACAGTATTAGGAAGAAAAAAAAAACCGCAATTGACTACTTTCAATCTCTTGTGTATGCACAGCTGATATATTTGGGTCAGTAATGTTTACGCGTTGCTAGGCAGTAAACGTCATCCCCGACTTTTTGTTGTGGACGCAGTCAAAGTGTCCAGTGGCCGTTAGGACAAAAGAGCGTTTCAGTGGGACGGAGACGCTTATTTGCATTCCAGTGAGGCTTTGCCCTTCGGATTCAGAGCATGACACCTCTTTTTTTTTGTCCTTTTATGACTCGCTTTTTACTGTCCACCTTTTGCCACGGGGAATGTACGTGTGTGTGTGTGAGGGCGGGCGGGTGTCGTTGAATGGCGTCCTTCCACCCCGTAATGTCCCACCCTGTAATGTTTGTGTAGTTGCTTCAGGTCTCGGCCTTCCCACGACTTCACTGTCTCCGTCAATCATGCGAGTGCGTGTTCATGGCAGGATTCCGTTGGCTTGTTTGCAAATACTGCGGTATTTGACGATACGTCCAAAAGGTTCCGTCCGCCAATATCTGTCTAACATCCGCCACTTTGTGTGGTGTGATATTACATCGGAAAGTCAGCTTCGATTTGTGACTTTATTGTCGTGTTGGCATGATTAGGGTGGCAAATATCTTGTGTTGTTGTTTTCGTAGCACTTGTTGAAACACGGCATACGATCGGGCTCGTATAAGCTCATGTAACAATTGGTGAGTCATATTTTTTTTGGTTTCTATAATAGAGGTAGACCGATATGTTTTTTTCGGGGACGATATCGATTGTTAGTAGTCAAGGACGCCGACAACCAATATTTGGAGCCGATATTCATTTTCACTAAAAAGGGAAAATATTAGCATCAATATTTTGAAAAAACAACAACAAAACAAACAAACTCCAGCTCTTAATTTTTTATTTATTTATTTTTTTAAAGCATGTTTATTGAGCAACTTTTAGGGTTCGTAAAATATTGGTGGTTTTATTTATTTATTTATTTATTTATTTATTTATTTATTTATTATAATAAATCTTAGTCAATAGACTTTATTTTTTTTAATCTAACAAGTTCCGGGATCTCCCTATAGCAGTAGGATGTTTTCAAAACTTAACTAAAAACAAACACAAAATAAAGTATTCCAAAATTTCAAAATACCTGAAGTATTAAATTTGTACTTATCTTAGTTTTAATTTCAAACAAAAACACAAGGTGCAGAGAGTTCCCAGTGTCGGCAAAAATGAAAATGAATTTTTTTTTTTTTTTTTTAATTTTACATTTAAATTAGTTCCTTGAAGTTAACTTTTTTTTTTTTTTTTTTTTTTAGATTGATCTATTATCAGCCATTTGATTCTTCAAAATGGCCGATGCCGATATTTCTCAAAATGCTGAATATCGGCGCCGATAATCGGCCCAGCCGATAATCAGTCTATCCCTATTCTATACTGCCGGTCCTTCAAAATATGTCTTCCACCACTTATTATTCTTCAAAATAATAATAATAATAAACTTACAAGAACCTCCGAAGCTTTTTAAGCTGACACGTGTCGGCGTTCACAAACATGTCGGCCACGTTCGCGTTCTCACTTTAAGCTCGTTAAGCCCAAACGTGAGCGCTCTTTAGGAACCCAAATCACTCCTGACAGCGGCTTTGCCTTTCCCAAGTCTTTTTATTTGTTTGATTTCCCATATCTACAAAATGTGATTTTTTTTTTATGTAAAAAAAACAACTTAACTATTTTCAATTCATTCATTCAACATTTAAAAAAAAAAATCACAAACTAGAGATAATGCTTTTCAGTGACGTATGTACAGTACAGTGTTGCAATAACGTTGACATATTGTATGTAATATTGCTCTGTAATGAACATACTTATACTAATATTGTGACTATTGTTTTCTTTGTTTTAGGCACATTTTTATTGCTTACCAGATTTTTTTTTTTCAATCAAATTTAACAGTTATGTGTCTTTCATTGGACAGTGGTGTAAATAATTTATGACATTTATTATATATATAAAAAAATCAATTGTATTGTGTTGTATTGTCTAAAACTTAAAAAAAAAAAAGTTCTATAATGCAGCTAAGTCAGCAGAATTGCAAAGTAGTCGTGCAAATAAAACTCATTTATTGCTTTCAATAGTTTATATGTGTTTCAAGGCGGGCAATTTTATGGCTATTTAAAACAAAACAAATTGGCCATGAAAATGTGTGTGGACTTTGTTGATTGTTGTCTGAAAATCCTTCAGGGAGCTTCACAGCAACAAACAGTAAAAGTGCAATTAAAGCTCCAATTGCAGCACTGCTTTTTATTTGAGCACATGCAGAAACCAAGTGTGCATATGTGTGTGTGGTTTCACACCAGACTCTCCTACTTAAGCATCAAGACTAGTCACCACAGGGAAGGATTAGGCGGATTAAACCATACCAGGCATTTCTCTGCAGTCACATGGCCCCTAAGCATTCTGGGAAAAGTCCTAAACCGAGACGGTCCGGGAGGCGCGCCCATATTAGATGGGGTGCCAGTGCCACTTTGGAAAGTTCACACGCAGTGCACCAAGTCCAAAGATGCTTTGAGTGTCCATTCTTCTTCCTGTTTACTTCCTCCCGGGATGGGTGTGTGCCCTGTTTGAGTTGCTGCGACGTCATCGTACATCCCAGCGGGTCCGGACGGCGGTGTGCTTGTTTCCTATGCGTGTCGGCTATCTCTTACACACCCAGAACGGGATTAGCTTATTCGAATCCAACCCAAAGACTCGGGTTCGAGTCCAGGCTCCGGCCTACCTGGGTGGAGTTTGCACGTTCGACCCGAGGTCTTACAATCTTGTCAAGGCAAAATGTCAGTGTGAATTCAGTTCCCATCAATGTCGGTATTTTTTGCACAACTTGCTGTTCTTTCCCAAGGATCTGAACGGCAAAATTCCTAATGGGGCGTTTATCTCTGTGACTCACGCTTCTCTCCTTGTACTGCAACCTGCTGACGAAAGTCTGTGACACTCTGAAGCTCAGTGGCCACTTCCTGTTTGAAGCCTCGCATCGAGGTGGTACACTTCGTCCATCCACAAACATTCATGATAAGAAATAGTATGCAGAACACACAAGCACAATGAACACAATTACTCGTGAACGCATAAATGAGAAGCTGGTGTCCCGGGGCAGGGATAATGTCTGCACTTTGAAAGTATTTTCATTTGGAAAGCAGCAACAGCGGCTTGTAATGTCTGTAAATTGAGTTTTCCCCATGGCATAGAGATTTGTTCATTTCAATACGAGATTAGTTGGACTACAGCGAAATGAGGTGTTATTTGTGGCCGAATGGAGTTGAGCATTCCAGTTTTACTTCTACAATGTAGAACTGACCTATTGACCATTTAAGAAGATTTAGGGGCCGACGCCTTTGCACGGCGCTAACCGGTAAAAATGGAGCAATCCGGGAGTGCCTAATTCACTAAACACGCACGGATGGGGAAATCCGTCACTAAGGCGCTGCCAACCAGATTGCGCCACGGTGAACCGGTGTTATTTGCACGTATGTAAATGAGGTCATTGCCGATTATCCCTAAAGGTCTTAGAAAAATGTCAAATTGTTTTGACAAATGTAGAAGGGGGTGATAAATATTTTAAAAAAGGGGAGGGGGGTCAATGTGGAAATTTTGGGAATGTCCCCACCACGATATCCTTCGTGAGCTGAAGTTTGAAGTTGGAATGATTTGAATCAATAGAGAAATGTAAAAGTTAAATTCGTTATATGTCGCCATTCATTTCATTTTGATTTTTTGTCATAAACTTGTGGAAAAAGTGGACATTTGGTTCATGTAAAAAAAAAAAATAGTTAAAACATTTTGAAGTTATAATACTTAAAAGTGAAAGAAGTCAGACAAAACAATCATTCACATCATTCAACTCTTGTTTTGGATTGGTTCTAGTGTTTACGAACATTCCATCTTCAAGTGTCACGTTAATAATACTTTGTAAATGCAGGTTGTTACTGATTAAACATCTCGCTTCAGCCTGACCTTTGAATCCTGTCTTTGTCCAATGTTCCACGATGTTAATTACTGCCAAGATCCATCTACTCAACCCTTGAACCTGCTATTACGTTTGCCTTTTTATTGCACATAACCCGAGAAGTGAAGATAAGCACTTCAGAAGATGGATGGAATATTAAAAAAAAAAAGTCACTCAGCATTCAGCTGTGAAATTTGAGCTTGTTTAGCAACGCTATTATTGTGTTGTATGAATGGCAACAGGTGCGCAAACAGGTTAATTGTGTCCACTGCCATCGACAGGAAGAACATTTTATTGTTCTGCCTGTCACTACATGTTGTTGGTATAGATAGATAGATAGATAATTAATACATCATAATTTGAGGTTGATTTGTTTCCCTCTGCATATTTGGAACAGTGCTTTGGGATAGGGCCCAAACTCTTAATTGGCCTTCCGATTATCATTTGTCATTAGGCCTCATCAAAAATAATAATAATTAGCCAGAGTTTAGCCGATTAAACGGCGAGATAGTTTTGCTTTCTCTTGAAACAGTAAATGCTGTTCAGTTGGTTATGGGCAGGAAGTAAAAGTCATGCATAGCTGACAGAACGTTATTTTGTGTCAAATACATCCTTGTGTTTTTTTGCATCCTCTCATATCCCCATTACGACACAATGTCTGGAAGTATAGTATATGGTGATAAAATTATATTCATTCCATTCAGTTCTTAGTTAATTCTGAGTTTGTGTTATTGTGGGAATGCTGAAGCATTCCATATGTTTTTATGATTTTTATTCTCCACACTTTTTTGCTACGTAACAACTCCCACATAATACATCCAATTTACATTGTTCAAATTTCAGCTAGCTTCAAAAATTCACGTGGTTTATATCGTCTGATTACACATTACTTTCAGTTGTTGCACAATTTAACTTTAAATATCAACTTTTCCCCATTCATTTTCAATGGGACAGAAATTGAACTTTTTCCTAAGTATCACTTTCATACATATAACTTATCATCATTACCAGGTGTCTGATACTGCTCGGTGGCACAGTTGCTAAAGCGCATTGTCTAGTAGCCAAGAAGTTATAAATTCATAATTTGTATCTCAATTTACTTCATAGGGCGGCATGGTGGGTGACTGGTTAGCACATCCGCCTCCCAGTAATGAGTTCTCGGGTTCGAGTCCAGACTCCGGCCTTCCTGGGTGGAGTTTGCATGTTCTCCCCGTGTCTGCGTGGGTCTTCTGCGTGGGTACTCCGGTCTCCTCCCACATTCCAAAAGACATGCATGGCAGGTTAATTGGGTGCTCCGAATTATCCCTTAGGTGTGCTTGGGCTTGTGGAAGGTTGTTGTTCTCTGTGTGCCCTGCAATTGGCTGGCAACCAGTTCAGGGTGTACCCCGCCTACTGCCCAGAGCCAGCTGAGATAGGCTCCAGCAATCCCCGCGACCCTTGTGAGGAACAAGCGGTTCAGAATATGGGTGGATGGATGGATGTATTTCCTTCATAAGCATTCCACATGCATTCAAATCGCAGCATTCCGCTTTCAGCATTCCCACACAATTTCTCCAGAAATTGCACTTAGACTAGTTAATGTTAAAACTGGCTCTCGTGTCTTGTCTCGTAATTTTTTTTTTTTTTTTTCGGACGATTTTTTTTTTTTCAGAAAAATCATTCAGCCCCTAATTTGGTATCACTGGTCTATTGAAAGTGTTTTTATTATTTTTAGGCAACAAAAACAATGGAAGCAGGGCTGTAATTTGTCTTTTTAAGAGACACTTCATATCTCCAGCCACAGAAAAAAAAAGAAAGTCTTTTTTTAGTTTTCCCCCCCAAGAGTTTCTTCCCCATTTTTTTTTTTTCCCCCTTGCTTTGAACTTCATTTTGCCGCCTGGAACGGAACAAATCCTCCCGAGATGATGTGGAACAACCGTGACGATGATGCAGCGACTTTTGGCCGCTTGACTTCTTCCCCCGCTGAAATAAGTTGAAGTGAAAATGTCACTTTCGGAATAGGAGTAAAAAGTGGACGGATCGACCTTCTGCTGGGGTCACAGGTCAGCTCGGCCTCGGGCTCAGATGTTGCCGCTCTCGATGCGCAAACGGAGGCGAATGAGTCGGAGCACGACAACAGAAATACAGAAACATATTTGTCGCAATATTGCCGATTCGCACATTTTATTGGGAGGAGCCTATTCTTCATTAATTGCTGAACGATTCATTGTTTTTGCTGTTTTTGTACTCGGGCCAAATAATATTATTGATTTGGGATCATTTGGTGACATCTTGGTGCTTTAAATTAAGGGGCATTATTTAGACGAAACTTATTATTATTATTTTTACATTTCTGCACTGTTTATTTTTATTTGAAATAATATACTGGAATTTAAAAAAAAAAGAGATTTGTTCATTAATCAAAAAAATCATCGACAGATTGGGCTGCTCGATTATGAAACAATATTAATTGTGATTATTTTGGTCATAATGAAATCACGATTATTCAAACGATCCTATATTTTTTTTTGTACAAACCTTGACAGCGTATAAAAATATGAAGACATTTTTTGAAAAACTAGTAATGTCAGTTCCTTTTGGACCAAACAAAATGTATAAAACTAGTTATTTTAAAATAAAAATAAAAAATGCAAAAGTATAAATTCAAGTCTGGTTTCCTCGTATAAACAAACATCATTTATTGGCGTGTACTTGCTGTTGTAACATTCAAATAAACAATTTCAATGAATAATCTAATTTTATGATTATGGCCATTTTGTAATCGTGGTGTCAGAGTAATAATTGACATTGTATTTGAATTTCGATGAATTGCGCAGCCCTATCAACAGATGACTCGATTATTAAAATCATTGTTAGTTGAGCGCAATTAGTCTACTTCCTACCGTAATGCCCTCTCATGCGGGAAAGGGGAGCCGCAGTCAGTGACGCATTTTCTCCTGCGAGAAACAGTCGAGCTGCTGTCAGCCACAGCTCACCCGCAGATTCACGGCTCCGCCTCTTAAAGACACATCTAGCGCAATACGTTTCTATTTATTCCGTTTTTTGGATGCAATTTTCTGTGCGTTGGAATATGTTGACCGATGTTGCCGATTTTTTCAGATTTCTGCATTTGGAATCGCATTAGTGCGTGCTCGTGTGTTGCGTGCGTGCGAGCGTGTGCGCGTGTGTGTGCTGCAGCTCATTGCGAGCTCCAGCCAGCCAGTCAGCCGTTGATTACGCAGCACTCGCTTTGTTGCGACTCTGCGCTGGTCTGCACTTGTCATCAGTACACACGGCAGGGGAGGGGAGGGAGGGGGCGGAAAGCACAATGTGGGGTTTTTTCAGTCAGATTGAATCCAAACATTTCCATTTTTAAAAAATGCTATCAAATAATTGGATTCAATAATTGGAACAGGCCAACTTCACACAGGAGGGCCCAGATTCAAACGCAGACCCTCAGAACTGTGAGGCAGGCGCGGTAACCGCTTCGACACCGTGTAGCGCCGGAGGGAAAAACGTGTCTACAAAAATACTTGTTGCCACGGCCTTGAGTTATTAACCAAGCAGGGGAGTGAATAATCCATCTGAGGAGGAAGAAAATAAATAAATAAATGTTCTCGATGGTGAGGCGTGACGGAGCGCGCTTTTCCTCCCACCAGACCAAAAAACCGCGAGCACGAATCCAAAGGAAAAACTCCTCCGTTATTTACTGCAGCTAGCTGGTGTGTTTGTTACCTCTGCTTTCAGCAGGGATGTACAGACGTACCTGACTGATTGATTAAATATGGCTGCTATTAGGTTGCCATTAAGCGTGGGAACCTCAGGCTACCTAATAATAATAATAATAATAATAATAATGGATATAAAAGAAATAAATCATAATAAAATAATTAATAATCAATCAATAAATAATAAATAAATAAATAAATAAAAATAATTAATTAATAATAAAAATTTCAAATTATATATATATATATATATATATATATATATATATATATATATATATATATATATATATATATGAAATAATAATAATTAAAAAAAATACGCTCATGAGTCTACTTCACCTCAAGACTTGCGTCCATTTCCCCGCCACTCTTATGAGGTGCTCCCCCTAGTGGCCCGCCAAGTAAATGCTCAATATGTAATGAACAATGGAGTCCTTATAGCAGCTGTATATGAACTACAAATATTGCGATACTTGTGTAGACGTATCGATAATCTATCAAGGAGACAAAGTATCACCATTTTTCGCAATATTGATATATCGTCACACTCCTAGTTGCAATTATAAAAAACGATAAATGCAACTGCATGTAACTGTGCCAGTCAAGAATCAACGTATTGTTAGCCGAATAGCATATCCCAAGTCTTTTTTTTTTTAAATCTAAAAATATAATGAAGTATAAAAATGTAATATAAAATATATGATTGTAAATATATTTTAGACATCAGAGATGCTGATTATTCAAATGAATTAATGTCTATAGATTGTTATATGCATTCATTTCAAGGGTCAGACTGATTAATTGACTAATTTAAAATCAGCAAAAATTGGCCTTTTTTTGGCAGGGGAGGTGCTTACATTACAACATAAGAAACAAATATGCTAGTTTTCAAAAAAAAAAAAAAGATTTTTGCTATTTTTTTTCTCTGTCGGTAAAGCAAATAATTCATATCATTTTTGTTGCAAGCATTAAAGGAACAAAAAATAAATTATTGTTATGATTTGGCCAATTAATCAGTTATCAGGATTTTATTCTGACAAATAAATGGAATCGGCATTGGCCTAAAAAAAAACAAAACAAGAACAAACACATCGATCGGGCCCAATTTATTTTTCATGATAAACTTATGCCATTTTATGTAACAAAAGCAAATATTCACATTTATGTTGCAAATGTCGATTCTGAAAGACAGTTTGGTTGAATTCAGCCTCCTTTTTTTTTGTTGTCTTTATGTGGTAGGCGCTGGCGGCCAACGCGGGCACCGGGTTCGCTGTGGCCGAGCCGCAGGTGGCCATGTTCTGCGGCAAGCTCAACATGCACGTCAACATCCAGACGGGCCGCTGGGAACCCGATCCGTCCGGAACCAAGAGCTGCCTGGGGACCAAGGAGGGCGTCCTGCATTACTGCCAGGAGGTGAGTCGCGCTGCAAAAGCTCAAAGCCGACCAACCGAGATGAAGCAAATCGAGCAAAAAAAAAATCGTAATCCTACAACAATGCCTTTTTTGTGATGAAATTTTGGAAAAATTGTTTTAATATTGACGAGAAAAAAAAAAAAGTCTACTCAAAATGTTAAATGAATGACTCACTGGCCAAGAATAATTTGGCTGTATGTAACTTTTAAGTTCAATACATTAACATTTCCTAGCTTTGTTTTAGGGCTGGGCAATAAATCGAGTTAATTCGATACATCGTCATTTAAAAAAAGTTTTTAACCTGGATTTAAGAGCATTTCCTTGGGAATAACTTCAGTTCTGTTGGAAGCCTATTCCATTCGCGCCCAGCATAACAACTGAATGCTGATGCACCGTGTTTGCTTTAATTCTGGGCTCCTAAGTGACCCGAGTCTTCTGACTCAGAACCCGACTGGGTTTATATTTCCCATCAGCATTTCTTTCATGTATTCTGGACCTAAGCCATTCAGTGATTTATATTAACATTATATATTATATAATTATATAATATACCGGGATATTATATATTCATTTATATTAGTGGATTAATTAAGTAATAATCATAATTTTTTAATTCCTTATTTTTCTTTATTATAATTATTTTATTTATTTTAATTTTTTTACTCACACTCTATTTAATTCTCTGATGGTACTTGAAGCGCTACGTATCTTTCGAGGTGGTACTTGATGGAACACGTTTGAGAACCACCGTTTTAAAACAAAATCTTAAAAAAAAAAAAAAGGCCAAACATTACGAGAATAGTCACATTCATCAAAAAACTCTTATTGCCATCTGCTCCTCAGAAATTCTCCTCAAATGCCAGCAAAATGCCATCAGAAATCGTGGGCGCTAGAAAGTGAGTCATTTTTTATTTTATTTTTCCTAGACAGCTGCATAAAAAAAAAAGCGAGAGTCACATCCGCGCGGCGGGCGAACAAAAGACAAGGACGGCGAATAGAAACGTTGTGATAAAACGCTGAATAGGCTGCCTCTCGATGGCACAGTCGTGAAAAGACGCTTCTCGCTTATCAACGCTTTCGCCCTCATTAATAAACTCCATTTTAGTCATTCATATGCACTTTTTTTTTTTTTATTGAAGAGAACTGTACAACATGTAACAGAAAAAAATCTCTTGAAAATCCACTCACATCATCCATTCACATCATGTTTTTTATTTTTTATTTTGCAGATGTACCCTGAGCTCCAGATCACCAACGTGGTGGAAGCCAACCAGCCGCTGCGCATCGAGAACTGGTGCAAGACGGAGAAGCAGGTGTGCAAGGGCCACGCCCACATCGTGGTGCCTTACAAATGTCTCGGTAAGCGGCTGGCTCGTATCCGGAAGAAAAAAAAAAGAATGCACTCATAAAAAAAATTCTATAAAAAGACTTACCAGCACCAATACTGGTATTGCATGAATAAAGTCAATTTTTAGATTTAAAAAAATAGCTGCAATATTATATGAATGAAGTTATCAGAAAAAAAAAAAAAAAAGATGATTACGCTGCCTTCCGAATGCCTTGTTAAGTGCTTGTCTCAAGTGTCCTTGCTGTCCTTATTATATCGAATCCGTCTGTGGCGCAATATTGAACTTGGAATGTGAGCTGACTAATGTTAGCCCGGAGCTGCAGACTGCTTGCGTCTGTCAAGGTTGGATTCCTCCAGGGCCGCTGCCGCCGCCGCCGTTATTTATTATTGCCGAGGAGGCTTGTTAAGCAATAAAACACCATCGGATTCCACAATCCAGCTCAGACAGAGTCCATAAACTCGTCGCTGATGCACAGGGTCAGCAAGCAGGAGGTCTGCTGCATCATACTCCCACTTGGCCCGGCTCCGTTCTGCTTTTGCAGGGGTGGGCAATCTTCGCCGCACGCAAAAACGTTTTGAACCAGTCACCAAACAAATCAGAGCAACGGTTGTTCAATGGACAAAAGCAAGTCAGGGTTTGGTGTGACCCGGAAATTGCAGTAATTGCATTTTTTGACGGGGAAAACCACCATCACCACTTTTATTTAGTTATTTTTTTAAAGGCGAAGTATAATATAAATATTTTATTTATTTTTATTTTTTTCAGAAAAAAGGTGAACAACAAAAGTCTTTTTAATTTTTTAAAAAAAAATTTATTTATTTATTTATTTTAGGAAAATGTAGTATTAGTATTAGTCTTAAATTACAAATTTAAGAGGTAAGAGAGTTTTAAAAATGTCCCAACATTAAAATATTTTTAAGGAAAATAATCCATTTATTATTTAAAATAGTTCCAACACTGCCAAAATATGCATTTATTTATGTATTTATTTATTTATTTGTGTATGTGTGTGGGTGTGGGTGTGTGTGTGTGTGTGTGTGGGGGGGTGGGGGGGGGGGGGGGGGGTAAAAATATTTAATATTAACATTGAAGTTAGAATTGTGCAGAATATATTGTGATATTACAAGAACAAGAAAAAAAAGTCGTAATATTACCAGAATAGTAAGATTTTTCCTGAGAACATTTAATTCAATTTTATAAATAGTTTTTTTATCTTACGATAATGAAGTCACTTTCTAAATACTCAAAATATTTTGAGAAAGAAAGGCAAAATGTTTTTTTTTGTTTTTTTTTTATGTCCCAGCCTTTTTCCAAAATTGATTACATTCGCCAGAATGAGGTTGTCACAAAAAAAATAAAAAATAAAATGTGGAAAAAGTAGAAAGTGGCGCGAATACTTTGAACAGAATCCGATGTCACATAAGTGTCCTCGTTTCTGTGTGCAATTTGGAACAAGACAACACGCGCCTGACTGACGACTGGCGACAATCGCAAACACAAACAAAAAAGAGAGTTGGGGGTGGGGGATGAAGAAGAAGAAAAAAAAAATAACATGAAATCATCTCCTCCTGTGCTGCACCAGCTTTCCGCCACTGTTCGTCGAGCCGGAAGCCTTTTTTGCTGATTGAGTCGCGCCGCCGGCCGGCCCGCCGGCCGCGATTGAAAAAATCCATTAGCGTTTGCGCCGGACTGTGAAATGGCCGACAATTCGACAGCATTCTTGGCAACGGGTGAGGGTGAGTGAGAGTTTTTTTTTTTTTTTTTTTTTTGTGGCACCGGTGCTCACGCGGCAAACATGACGACTGGAGTGAGGCTGAGCCCAGAATACAGATGACGACAATTTCAGGCGGAATTTTTCCCACTCGGGGACAGATAAAGATCCAAACCAGAACTGCTGAGGAGTTATTTCAGGTGAATATGAGCAGCGGTAGTAAAGCGTTTGTTCGCAAACAAATACAGATTCATTTATTGCGCGTGTGTGTTAAAAAAAAAGGACCTTGAAAAAAATAATCTCATATGAAATCACAATATTTCTTTGACTTCTGAGCAAAAATTTAACCTACATTGTCTGTTAGCTGGCGCTCCAAATTTCTCTCTGTGTGCCCTGCGATTGGCTGACAACCGGTTCAGGGTGTACTGCCCGAAAGCTAGCTGGGATAGGCTCCAGCACCCCCGCGACACTTGGGAGGAGCAAGTGGTTCAAAAAATGGATGGATGGATGGATGGATGGATGGATGGATGGATGGATGGATGGATGGATGTTAGCTTAATGCTAACAATGCAAAACATCATTGACGGGCTCATGAAAAATAATAAAAACAAATATTACTGAGCATTTGTGACCGTCTCCATATATGCATGTTTGTTTATCTGTACGCCAAGAAGGAGCAGCACAATTTCCAATGCATTGAAGTAAAAAAAATAAAAATATGACATGTACAATGTACAATTTTGTGCATTTTATTGAATTATGATGATGATATTTTACTTCACCACAGCAAACAACAACAACAACAAAAACAACAAAAAAAACGTATTGTTCAACCAATTAAATGAGTTTTCAAGTTGACTTAAGTAGCTAAATGGGGCGCACTCGAGCGGCCCGGAACCAACAAAAATAAGTCAAACTTCACGTTTGCCTGTCGACTTTGATTTGTAGTTGAAGAGCCTGAAAACGGCGCGCCGTTTATCGCCAGCAGACACTAATCTGCCGCGTCTGCGTGACTCAGCACGGGATTATTTTATTCGGGGACTCGCTCCTGTCATCGCAGGCGAGAGCAGTTAGCGGCCCGTCATGACGGCCTTTGATTTAATTGCCTCAAACTGCACATTTTTGCGCTTGTCTCTGCTGCATTCTATTTCACGCAGGCAAACAAAAAGACAACTCGGTGAAGATCAGCGTTGCACAAATGTGGATTTGAACTCCGAGTTGCTGCTCAGAGGTTTCGTTGATGTTTTTTCACGTCAATCTTGCTTTGAAGTCCACATTTTTGTTTGCCTTTTGAGGCATATTTCCACATAAAATGATGTTTGAACGGCAAATTGCTGCAGCAAACTGTCAGGTTTGAATTTTTATGAGGTTGCTGATGTTACGCAAGATGAGTTTTGTTTGACTTTGAAGGGATAGCTTTCCAGAAAATGCGGTTTGAACAACTATTTGGTAGGAAACTAGTTGGCGTTGAAGTATTTTTATTGAGATCTCTGACATCACTCAAAATGATGTCTCGTAAACAGGAGTTTGTAAACAGCTTTTAATAATCCAGAAGACAAAATTCAATTTCACGATTTAGCACATTTTCAACGATTCGATTTTTTTAAAATGACGATGTATCAAATTAATTCGATTTATTGCCCAGCCCTAAAACACGACACAAAAAGGAGAAAAGACACTCAGTTCAGGGCTCGCGAGGAGAGAGGAGAGGAACCGACAGATACAATTCACTCCTGCACTCTCTGAAGATTCCTGTCTTCACCCTCTCTATTTATTTGTTTTTCCACGCCCCGAGTTACATGGGTGTTACAATCCTAAAAACGCAAATGCAAGTCATAGTTGGAACAAAGTTTGGCTATGTGTTGTGCATGTTGAGTGGAAGATTGCTGAGTCCATGTGTGGTGCGATCATTTCTTAACAGAAAACAGGCGACCTCAGCAGACTGGCTTGAACCATTCTGCTGCATTAAGATGTTGTGGTTCTTCAGCTTTTGGAGTCATCTTCAAATAGTCAGGCTATGTGAATGTGAGTGGGAACAGAGCAAAACATTCTTCATTGCAGCGAATGTATGATAACTTTTTATGTACAATTATTGCGACACCAGAAAAGTTCATCAAACTCCAAATTGCTACCAATTTGCCCGAAAACTGAAGTATTTGGTGCGCTTTTCCAACGTCAATCATGACAATGCTTTTCACGCCAGTTTTGGGTCCACTTTAAGAGCTCCATTTGACCAGAAAGTGTCTCGTGAGCGTCAAATTGCTACCTGTTTCGAAACAAACGAGTCGTGTGGTGGGAGTGGACGTGTCCTGGGCGGAGATGAGCAGCAGCTGCAGAGTGCTCTGCTATTTGCGGCTCTCCCTTCCTCCTCTTCCTCCTCTTCCTCCTCTTTCTCCTCCTCCTTCCATCCTACCCTCTCATTTTCCTGCCTTCCACTCTGGACGAACCGCCAAACGAGCTGTTATCACAGCGCTCCCTCCCTTGTTACCAAACCTCCCCGATCCTCTCTTTTTTTTTTTTCTTTTTTTTTTTTGTGTGTCCTCACTCGCTTCAACAGAAGCCCTTCTATTCCCACTCCTGCACCGTGTGTGTATTTCCAACTGTTGTCCATTATTTTCTTCATAATGGCCGCGGTTGACATGCATTCTTGCTTGCTTGCTCATGGGCCTAAACATTAGGTACGCTCACAATGCACAAGCATCGTCAAAATCAGAATCATCTTTTTTTTTGTTCACGTATTAGGGCTGCACGATATTGGACAATCATTTGATAAAAGCATGACATTCCATATGAAACTTATTGCATGTTTTTGCGATATGCACATTGCATGGGCCAATATCGCCATATCGATATTTTTTTCGATATATTGTGCAGCCCTACCACATCTATAGAAACACACAAGGAATTTGTCTCCGGTGGTATTGCAGAACAAAGTCAAATGTTTACAGAGTTAATTGCAAGAGGAAAGACGATATTGAAATGTCTGCTTGTTTTTGTGTGCGTAGTTTGATAGCGCCTATCTGAGGGAAGGAGCTGGAGGAGGTGGTGACCAGGATGTGGAGGGTCCGAGAGAATTTTACCTCTTAACTCATTTACTCACAATAACGTGTAAAAAAATTTTTTTTTATGTTTTAAGTGTCCCAAAGACGTATTTATACGGTTTTTTGTTGTTTTTTTTATGCTAGAGCATACAGAAGGCTTTGATGCAGCCTCTCAACTGCAAAGAACGGTTGCAGAAATGGTAGTTATTACACAAACGGCCAGCAGGTGGCAGCAGAGCAAAGGAGATCAGCCAGGGCCATCTAGAAAAACAGCTAAAAAATTACTTACAATTTTGAATAGATTTGTAAAAACTGATGAAACTTAGCTCTCTTGTAATGCTAATTGCTGCAAAACGGAAACAGAAACATACTTTTTTTTTCCTGATGAAAGAAGAGACTTTAGATAGGTTCCATGCTTTTATAGCAATTGAACACCATATTATGTGGGCCTTGCAAAATCAGTCAAAATCCAGTAAAACTGCTGGAAGCAAACGGGATTGCGAAATGGGAAAATGGCAGCGAGTGAATGAGTTAAAAGTCGCCCATACCTTTTTTTTTTTTTGAGCAAATTGTGGAAGAAAAATCGTGCACAACTTAAATTTGAAGTGAAAAAAAAACAAACAAAACATGGATACATTAGCTAATTTTTTTCCAATCGTTCAGGAGGACAAGCATCGTTCACGTGTCTGCGCCCCAACAGCTCACAACCTTTGTTCCCTCACACCTGACGTGTGATTCATCATATGCGACTCCTAATACTTGTTGATGTCGGTGCTCTGCGGCGCCGCTAACCAGATCGTTTTCTTTGCGATGTCGCAGTGGGCGAGTTCGTGAGCGACGTGCTGCTGGTTCCGGAGAAGTGCAAGTTCTTCCACAAGGAGCGCATGGACCTGTGCGCCAGCCACCAGCAGTGGCACGGCGTCGCCAAGGAGGTGAGACGCGCCACTCGGGTCACATGACTTAACTCGGGTGTGGTCGAACAGAATGGGAGGCTCATCTTTTTGCCTGCGGTTTGGAATTCGTCGGCCAGCTGATATAATTGGCCACGATTAGCTTTTCCAGTTAGCGACGGATTGCGCAATCTGAGGTGAAATGATTGGATGCCCGGTTGTCACCGCTGATTTGATTTTCATCCTCAGGCGTGCTCCAAGAGCTCGACGGTGCTGCACAGCTACGGCATGCTGCTCCCGTGCGGCACCGACAAGTTCCACGGCACCGAGTTCGTCTGCTGCCCGCCCTCGCGTGCCGAGGAGTCGGCCGATTCCGCCCGGGAGCGAGAGGAAGAGGAGGAGGAGGAAGAGGAAGATGTGGAGGATGAGGAGATCGATGAGGCTGACCTGGATGAAGACGAGGACGCCCTCGAGGACAGGTTCCACGAGTCACTCCTCTTGTTAGCCTTCTCTCAAATTGTTCAGTAACGCGTTATATTTCCGTCATAAGTTATAACCCTCCACGTTTTTTTCTCCATACAATTTTTCAATATATTTGTGATGAACTTCCGCGTCCTTATCGCAGCGAGCCTCCGGCTGACGAGCGACCCACGCAGAAGGAGGAGCCTCTGGATGAGGAGGACGGAGAGGAGGATGAGGATGAGGAAGATGAGGAAGATTATCATTATGCCTACGAGGACGAGGAGGCCGAAAAGGAGGAGGATGACAAGCGAGACAGCAGCAGAATGTCGGACAGCCGCGAGGACGAGGACAAGACTCTGCAAGAAGTCAAAGGTCTTCTTTTTTTTTTGGTCTTTTTCGGGCAATTACAGTAATTGTCAGTTACAGTAATTGTTGCTAGGTAGAATTCCAACGCTCAGTTTAAAGACAAAATGGATTAAATTTTGGGCACAATATAAATATTAATTTGTGGCCACAGGTTACATATTGATAGGCAAGCGAAATACAATTAATGTTAATATGCTTCCTGGACAGTTGGGTCAGCAAATCAAGCACACCTTTTTTTTTTTTCTTTTTTTTTTGAAAAAAGTGAATGTGGAAAGGTGTGCTCCATTTGCTTACCCACATGTCCATCAAATTAATAATTTCTTGTGCACAAATGACTATTTTGCTCCCACAAATTGGAATTTGTGGTTTCAAATGTGAATTTTGGACATATGCCAAAAATGTACATTTTATGGAAACAAATGAGCATTTTGAGTGGATGCTATACCTACAGTATTTTGGGGCTACAAATTAGTATTTTATGCACGCATATAGCTTTTTTTGTAGCCACCAATTCATATTTTGTGCGTATGTTATAGCCCAACAAATTCTTAAATTGTGGCCACTAAGTTAGTATTTTGTGCGCACGTTGTACCTGTTTACTGGTCATGATTTTGTCTTTTGTGACCACAATTTAACATTTCGAAGACATGTTATACCTGCCTATAATTTTCATTTATTATTTTGTTGTCACAAATTAGCATTTTTTGCACACTTTATATTAGGGATGCACGATAATGCTATTTTCAACCGATACCGATAAAGCAATTATTTTGAACGTGCCGATGTCGATAACCGATAAGTAAGCCGATAACTGTCGATAATTGCCGATAATTATCGTGCATCCTTACTTTATATCTCTATTATGGGCACAATATCACTGGTTCATGCTCTATCCTTGAGTATTGCACAATTTTCATGTCTTTGCTGGAAAGTATTGTTTGGAGGTAAAAAAAAAAAAAAAAAAAGACCCAAAAAAGTCACCTCATTCAGTCCATGTCTGGGTCTCCGTAGAAAAGTATCATCTTGCAGTGTCCATACAGTATTAGTTTGTATTACGACTAACGACTTCCCATTGGTGCAGCCGTGTGCACCCTGGAGGCGGAAACGGGCCCCTGCAGGGCCTCCATGCCCCGCTGGCACTTCGACCTGGGCCAGAGGAAGTGCGTGCTCTTCATCTACGGAGGCTGCGCGGGAAATCGCAACAACTTTGACTCGGAGGAGTATTGCATGGCCGTTTGCAAGCGACTCGGTGAGTGGAAGTTTGTCAGTTGCGCTTCGGCTGGGCTATTAGATTTTTATTATTATTATTATTATATTTGCAGGGCTTTGCTGTACTTTATTTCCGCTCTCTTGTTGTTGTTTTTTTTGTTTGACGGTTGTTTTGTTTTGGCAGCCACGACCCCGACGCCTCAGCCCGCCGACGACGTGGACATCTACTTTGAGACGCCGGCCGATGACAAGGAGCACAGTCGCTTCCAGAGGGCCAAGGAGCAGCTGGAGATCAGGCACCGCAACCGCATGGAGAGGGTGAGACACAGGATACCGCGCTCCTGAAAATGCTCAAACTCAAAGACGCAGTTTGGGAGTTTATCGGTAGTGCTCACTTGTTGTCGGCTGATGCTGGCTGGATTAGTTTAAAGGCTAATAGTTGTATGCTGAAAAATATATATATTTGTTTTAATTCACAAGGTATTAAGAGCCAAAACAACATTTCAAATATTACAAGAAAAAAACAAATACAAAAGAAAAAATATATATATTTAAAAAAAAAAAACTCACTTCTCGGCCATAGTCAGTTGGGTTGATTCGGCTCCAGCACACCCGTGACCCGTGAAAATGGATGGATAATTACGACAAAAAACAAAACAAAAAAAAAAGTATTAGAAAAGTGCAAAAAATACCCCCAAAAAGTTTGACAAAAAATAAACAATTATTGCAAAAAAGAAAAACACAAAAATAGAATTGAAGAAAAACTAAATATATACATATTTAAAGCATTACAATGCAATACAATATTATACATTAGTATTGTATTGCATTACTATAATTTACTATTATTAGAAAATAATACAATTTAAAAAATGGCAAAAATTCAAAAATGTTCAAAAATAATACAGACTTTTACCAAAAAAAAATGCACCAAAAAAAAAAAGTTCTATCAATCAAAGAAATAGTATAGAGATGGAAAAAAATATTACAAAGTAATAGAAAGTATAAAACATATAAAAACATTAAAAAAAAAAACAACCCACAAAAATAAGTAAAAAGTAAAAATGCAAGGCAAAATAACATTTTGGACAAAAATATTAGAAAACAATATATAAATGTTAGAAAAAAAGCACAAAAGTATTAGAAGAAGAAAAGACAAACATATGATGAAACATACACAAATATTGGAAATAAAGCAAATATTGCAAAAAAATACAAACATATTACATATTATAAACGTCACGACTAGACTGTTATGCCGTCAGTCGCAGAACTGTGACTGGAAATGGTATTTCATTTTGTGTCTTATCTTCTGACTGCCACAGGTGAGGAAGGAGTGGGAGGAGGCCGACCGCCAGGCCAAGAACCTGCCCAAGGCTGAGAGGCAAACTTTGGTCCAGGTCAGTCAGCGCCCCCCTGTGGTCGGGTCAGATGGGACACATTATTGCTCTTTCACCTGAACTGATATTTACTGATGATCAATTATGACCGTATTTTTTTCAATGAACCTTGGACGTGTCCATGAAACTGTGGCCAACATGTTTTTTGTTTTTTTGTGCAGCACTTCCAGGCCATGGTGGAGTCGCTGGAGGAGGAAGCCGCCAGCGAGAAGCAGCAGCTGGTGGAGACTCACCTGGCCCGAGTGGAGGCCATGCTCAACGACCGGCGCCGTCTGGCCCTGGAGAACTACCTGGCGGCCCTGCAGGCCGACCCCCCCAGGGTGAACACCTCTTCACATACAACCACTTTTCGGTTCCAGGCGGAAACCCACTCGTCATACGAAAGCCAGTCAAATAGAACTAAAGTGGAGCTCTGCTGCACGCCATAGAATTTAATTTGTGTGAAACAAAATCCGCTGCCGTCACTGCAGTAGCTAACAGTCTGTTTCCCGCAGCCTCACCGCATCCTGCAAGCGCTGCGCCGCTACGTGCGCGCCGAGAACAAGGACCGCCAGCACACCATCCGACACTACCAGCACGTCCTGGCTGTGGACCCCGAGAAGGCGGCTCAGATGAAGTCACAGGTGGGTCTTCTTTGAGGATGGATGGATTCAAATGGTTGCTCACCAGAGGGAGCCATCCCAAAGGGATCAATAAAGTCAAGTCGAAGTCTAAGGTTTGGAATTAGAGAACAGAGTTTTCGAGTACGGTTTCAAGATGGGGTTAAAGTTTCAAATTAAAGTTAGGATATCAAGACAGTTTTTAGGGTTTCGAAAAAAAATGTTGCAAATCTTCTCCACTGCAGCATGCAGAATTGAGAGCGTCCACCATGCCACAAAATGGAGAATAGTTACTTTACCGCCACCTGCTGGGCTGTCTTGTTTACTGCATTCCCCTTCAAAGCTTTCATGCGTGTGGGTGCGTGACGCTCATTCCGACTGGCAAGCTGAAGGATGTTGGGGAGTGATTCAGACTTGGCGCTAATTTGCATATTAGACTCACTGTCGCAATATGTGCGTGCGTGACATGCTTATAACTTGCTGTCCCTTTTTCTTATTTGTCAGGTGATGACTCACCTGCATGTGATTGAGGAGAGGATGAACCAGAGTCTGTCGCTCCTCTACAAGGTCCCCTACGTGGCCGAGGAGATCCAGGATGAAATCGGTGAGTTTCTTCCGGACCAATCGGGAGAGACTGAAAACCAGCAATGAAGAAGAAATTTTTTTTTTTATTTTTTTTAGTCCTCTCGCACACTTCAAACATAATTAGAGATCTTAAAACACACTTTTTAAACACGTTTGAACATGAAAAAATAACAAGTAAAAAATAAAATGTTTAGAAAATATTGTATGTCGACTTGCATCATAATGAAATGAAGAAAAAATTCAATGATATCAGTCGATATTAGCTGAAATCGGCTGATTTTTGCGGATTTTTGTTGATTATTTCAAATTACAACATAAGAGAATTACATTCAAACAGAATCTTCATTGTAAACAAATGCCAAAGTGCAAACTATTATAAAACATTCATTTGTTCTGCCATAAATTCCTAATATTTTCTACCGATTTTTATTTTTTTAATTAATCATCCAATTAAACGGTTATCATAATTTTATTCTACCAAATATGATATCTCAACACACACGTATCTTAAATTATCTTTCCCCATTTAAGGAATTTCAGCTTCCCCCCCCCAAAAAAAAACAAAAAAACAAAAATGTGTTTATATAATATAATATTGTACTTGATAAAAACAGAGTAATAACATAATTAAATAGAATGCAAAATTATCTTTAAACAGTTTGTAATGCATGACTTAATGCGACATTTCAGTTCAACGTGCTGCTCCTTCTGCTGTGCAAATGTTGGCCACTTGGAGGCAATGTCGTACTTAGTAAGATGCTGTCATATTTTTTAAGATGACAAAGAATTATATGACTGTGATTGAAACTATCAATGCTAACTGTTAGCACGTCATTGGCGTTTCCATTATGTATTATACAATTTAGCAAAAAGACCTGTTATCAAGGTAAAAAAAAAAAAAAAAAGCCTTATTGATTATTAATGAGTAAGTTGAGGTCATCGGTTAATCGTGTTGTTCTTCGTCAGCGCTGCGTCGGATTGAGCGCGGATGCGTCGGCGTCGGGATGAAAGCTGAGCGAGTGCGCTTGACAGAACTGGGTCACGTTTGAGCCGCTTCCTGCTGGGAGACTCCCTCGGAAAAAAAAACAAAAACAGACAAATGCTAATTGCTCGTTAGTGGAGAACGTCGAGCAGATCTCGAGTTCTGTGAACATTTTGCTCACACTAATGATGGTGAAATTTCATCTCAAAAACAAAAAATGCAATTACCACAATATACTGCAGATAAATACGAATTTGTAACCTCATAGTATTAATTTGTGGCTCCATTTTCATTTTATTTTCATTTTTGATCCACCAGACGAGCTGCTCCAGGAGCAGAAAGCCGACATGGACCAGTTCCTGTCGTCCCTCTCCGAGTCGCAGCCGGACGTGACCGTGTCGTCGGAGGAGAGCGTGGAGGTGCCCGTCGGGTCCGAGGGGAAAACCTACCGGCCCGTCCAGGTCACTTCTTTGGGGTCTCGCCCGGAAGCGGAAGGTTAGCATCTTTGAGCGGTTAACGGTGAATTTCAATCATACAACTTGACACTTTTTCCTCTTCCTGTCACATCCGAACACATTCCGGCTCTTTTGACGTCGAAAGCTGTCAGCGGCAGTCAATGAGTTTGAATATCTTTTATCTCACTCAACTTTTCTCTTCTTCCTCTTCTTTATTTTCCGTCTCTTGTTAACAACAAGGCGATCTGTCCGACCCGCCGCGAGCCTTCAAGAAAGGTTGGTGCCTCATTGTGACGTCTTCTGTCACCTCTTTAGTTCCACTTTTTTTTTTCCATAGTGTTCACCAAACTTGCCTTTATGAAATCCAAACTGTCTTATAATATCAATTTCAAGACACGAGAATCTGAATCGAGAAAAAGGGGGAAAAGTTGCTAATATGCTAACAGTTAGCATTCTAGCATCGATCTCGGTGATCCTGGTCATTGGAATCTGCACAGGCTATATCAAGGCAAATGAATTGTGTTTTTTTTTTCGTTTTTTTTCTAAAATGATTCTAAAAGGACTCCAGCAATTATGCTTTCAGGCTAGCTATATTTGTTCCATGAAAGTTGTTCCAGAATTTTCTTTTTTTCTAATCAGATTTCAGCCGCTGTGTTGCCAAGCATATGTAATTCAATTATATGATTCAAATTCTCCTCATAGTAACATCTGCATTTTTTTTCATCCTAGCAAAACACTTCAATAAAAATCTAGACATGAATATATTTTAGCTCATTCAAACCCAAAAAACGTATAAATACGTTTTTTAATACATTGTCCTTTACTCCCAAAATGTTATTTATTTATTTATTTATGTATTTTTGTATGTTTTTTGTGCTAGAGCAGGGGTAGAGAACCCAGGTTCTCGAGAGCCACTGCCCTGCCTGCCTTTCATGTTTCCCCTCCACCAATACAGCTGATTTGATAAACTGGATCGTTAGCGCTTGCTGATGATGATAATAATGATAACGAGTCAGCTGTGTTGGAGTGAGACATGGAGAACAGGCGGGACAGCGGCTCTCAAAGACCAGGTTTCCCTACCGCTCCGCTGGAGCATACAGAAGGCTTCGAACATGAAGAGGTGGCTTAAAGCACTGGTACTTATTACACAAAAACGGCCAACAGGTGGCAGCAGAGTATAAGAGATCAGCCAGGGCCATGTTGCAACAAGCTCTTTTTGACAGTACTTTCAACAGGTTTGTGAATAATGGTGAAACTTAGCTATATTCTAATCGTAATTGCTGCAAAACGGAGACACAGAAATATCATGTTTTTCCTGACGAAAGAATAGACTGTAATCTTTCTTTTGGTAGGTTCCATGTTTTTATAGCAATAGAACAGAATATTTTGTGGACATTGCAAAATCAGTTCAAATCCAGTAAAACAGCCGTGGGCGAAGGGGGTTGCTTCAAGTGCAAAATGGCTGCCAGTGAATGAGTTAATAATCAGAAACTCTTGGGTGTATAATGTATGGTATGTTTTGTTTGTTTGCGTCCAGTATTGTTGGACCTTCGTGCTCAATGTCAACACAGTACTCGCATTGTGGCGTAGCCAAGAAAGACTTTGATTGTCGTCTTCTTCCGTGCCCCGTGGAGACGAGTCGAGCACGCGCGTGATCGTTTGGATTCGTGCGTTTCATCGTCACCGTCTCGCCCTCGCAGGCTCCGCCGTGTCCGGCCTGGACGGTCTGATCGGCGCCGAGGAGAGAATCATCAACGGCAAGACCAAGATGGGACCCAACGTGGTAAGAACCAACGACACGCTTGGAGCGGCCATGTTGATGTCAAACATGGAATCATTAGTCACGCTTAACAACAATAGTCGGGGGTTTTTTTTCACCGTAATCTGCTGTTGGATTTAAGTCAAAATGGACTTCATACAAATCACTATATTTCCATTTAGCCATGTGATTTTTCTTAGCCAATCAGCGAAGAGCGATAATGATCATAATGAAATGCAATGAAAGAAAAGGAAATTGTTTGATCCTATTTATACATACAATTATTTTTTAAAAATGGTGAATTTTAAATATAATCATTTTCTGGTTTTGTAATATCAAAAACAAGGCTGTACATTATTTTCCTTTATTTTGCAAGTTCAAGTTCGACTTCAAGTCTGCCCTTTTGTTTCATAACTTCAAATTGATAAACCCTTCATAAGGATACGGTGATTGTGACATCGCACTCAATCTTTTATAACCATATTTCATCATATGCAGCAAGATATGAAGGATTAATAGATTCTCACTTCAATATTTCATAATCAGTCAGTGTATACATGATTCATAAAGCTTTTATCAGGGTACCCTCATTGTTACGTGGTCCGCAATCTTCCAGAAGAGCTGACGAAGCCGTTGCCATAGTTACAGGCAACCGTCGCTGCGCCATCCGCACGCGTCCTGCCGACCTTTGTTAGTCGGCGTGCGACCTGTCGGTCTCCACGCGCTTGCTTGCCTGCTGCGTGTGCGCTCGCGTGCATGTCGCATGTTGACAAGCCTCCAAAATGGCCGTTCTCAAACCGACAGCTCGGGGGTGCGCAAAAGAATTTGCAATCAATTGTTTATTTTTTTAAAATTGCACACCTACTTATGTATGGAGGACCAAAAGTGGCAAAATTCTAAATAAATAAATGACTACATAAATAATTTAATGACTAAAAGCGAAAATAAAAATGGATACAAAAAAATATATAATTCAAAAATTATATCCAAAAAATAAATACAAATTGAAATGAAAAGAGCAAAAATGAATACATTAGTATTTAATTTTTGAATTATATTTATTTATATCTGTGTTGTCACTTTTAGTCATGTATTTATTTTTTATTTAAATTAAATGTACATATATATATATACATACATACACATATTGCTCTTTATATTTTCATTTCCATTAATTTTTTGGGGATATAATTTTTTAATTATTTTTATATCCATTTTTATTTTCACTTTTAGTCATTTATTTATTTATTTTTAATTTAAATTAAATATATTTACAAATGTATTTATTTGTATATATATATATATATTTTTTTTTTATTTTTATTTTTTTTTTGCTCTTTTTATACCATTTATATTTATTTTGGATATAATTTTCCAATTTCTTTGATATCCATTCTTATTTTCACTTTTAGTCATTTATTTATTTTGTATTTAGGCCCTTTTGGTCCTCCCTACTTATGGGGACTGCTGCTTTCCTAAAAATTGCAACTCGAGATGCACATTGTGGGAAAACGACAAACTTCCTCTTTCAGCTTAGGTTATGATGGAGTCCTTGAAAAAAAAATTCACCCCTGTAAGCAAAACGTTTGCGAAGCCCAAATCTGTGTGTCCGTCCAATGCATGTGTGAGTCTGTGGTCATGTTTATGTGCTAAAAAAAACAACAAACAAGAGAACATCAACATCCTGGCACAGGCGGCGCCTCGTCTGAAGGTTTGTGCGCTCAGTCATGAAAAAAAAATCCAAATTGTGTGTGCGCCCAGGAGTGTTTTTAAAGCTCACAACAACACACGCACGCACTCTTCTTCCTTCCAGCTCGCACAAGACAACATCATCACCCACGCAAACTGATAATCCCTCCACTTTCCTGCACACGCTCGCCACCTCACCTGTGTGCTACGCGCACCGGAACCGCACACGCAGTAACCCGGGCTGCCCTGTCTGTGTTGACAGGTGATTGATGAGTCTCTGGATGTTAAAGAAGTTGTTTACAGTGCAGAGAGAATCCGCGTTATGCATGACGATGAGCTGGTGAGTATGGGTATGGCGGCGCCCCCCACGGGCCTCCGTGGGCAACTACGGCGGCGCCGGAGGGTGGCGGCTCGTTTCGGTCTTCGTGCTGTGGACGACCAAAACTGACAAAATTCTAAGGGAAAGAAATGATGACATAAATAAATAAATAAATAGATAAAAGTGAACATAAAAACAGATATAAAAACTATCATTTGAAAATGATATAAAAAATACATAAAAATAAAATTAAAAAATAAATATATACATATATATATATATATAAATATATATTGTATTAAATTTTTAAATTGTATTTTTTATATCCGTTTTTTTTCTTCACATTTATTTATTTAAATAAATATAAAAATAAAAATGGATATAAAAAATGTAATTTGAAAATGATGTAAAATTGAAAATGGAAATAAAAAGAGCAATATATATTTTTTTTTTTAATTATATTCTTATATCCGTTTTTATTTTCACTTTTTTTAATTTATTTATTTAAATAAATATGAAAATAAAAATGGATGTAAAAATGTAATTTGAAAATGATATAAAAAAATATATAAATGGAAATAAAAAGAGCAATATATATATATATATATTTGTATTTAATTTTTTTATTATTTTTTATATCCATTTTTATTTTCACTTCTCGTCATTTATTTATTGATTGATTTCGTCATTTATTGATTTATAATTTTGGCAGTTTTGTGTGACTCGGATGTGCAGCGGGACCTCGAAAGTCAAATTTTCAAAACAGCCCCGCCCACCGCCCAAGCACCATCTTGGTGACTCCTCCAAATGATTCCGCCATGTTAGGCGACGCAGTCAAAAAAAAGTTTTGGGATTTTGCATCGCCCACAAAGTCTAGAATACTCGATTCCGATTGGGGAATTGGCTTCAAATCAAAATGGCCGACTTCCTGCTCAATTCCAGGCATGAGCCCTTTGAGACTTTTTTTTTTTTTTCACCCATATTTTCTGACAAACTCCAACTCCTTGAATTAGCCCCAAAATGGCTGACTTCCTGTTTAATTTCAAACACGGTTGACTACTTTTTCCCAAATGTAATCAAATGTTTGCGTTTGACTTGCGAGGTTCCACTGTCGTCGAAATATTGCATCCCGTGTACACGTTCACGCACATACTCAGTACACGCACACGGTGCCGGTTTGTGCATGTGTGCATGCGTGTTTGTCGTGAATGTGATGCACTCGTCGGGTCAGTATTTCATTTTTTTTTTTTTTTTTTTTTTTAAATGATGATGATGATGATTCTTCCTCGGCCCCTCCCACCAGGAGACTTACAGGCCCCTGGGCGAGGACTTCAGCTTCGGCAGCAGCGTTCTGATTGGCCTGCTGGTGATCGCGGTCGCCGTAGCGACGGTGATCGTCATCAGCCTGGTGCTGCTGCGGAAGAGGCGGTACGGCACCATCAGCCACGGCATCGTCGAGGTAACGGGAAAAAAAACATTTTAGAACATTAACATTACAAATCAATGACATTATGTATCAAAACTGAGCAGCTCAAATAGCCCACTTGAGAAGCCCCCCCCCCTCCCCATGGTCTTAAAGCTGGTTGTGCGTTGTGGGCGCGGCAGGTGGACCCCATGTTGACGCCGGAGGAGCGCCACCTGAACAAGATGCAGAACCACGGCTACGAGAACCCCACCTACAAATACCTGGAGCAGATGCAGATCTGAGCCTGCGGGGGGCGCCGTCGCGGAGGCCTACCCGGCGCATACTACTGACCAATAATTCCAGAATAAGATGATGACCATAACGATGCTGTTGTTCCTCTCGTTTGCATTTCATCCAAAACAATCCTCCGATTTGCTACTATTGTACCATGAAGCAATTTTTTATTTTTTTTGCTAGCTTGGATCAAAGATGTGTAATATTTCTGATGATTTTTTTTTCTCATTTTTTTTTTTTTTTTTTTTAGATGTGATTCAAAGCATTTTTGACGCCTCCGTTTTTTTTGTTTTTGTTTTTTTCTCCTCGATAGCTCGCTTGTAAATGAAGTTTTATTTGTACCAATTAAAACGTATTGTGAAACAACGGATGATGACAAAAAAAAAAGACATTTATTTACAGATGATACATAGTTATATTAATATATGACGGGAGTATATGTATTGTGATCGAGTGATGAAGTCAGCTGAGTTAGGCCACGAGTCTCACAGTGTCGAAAAATGGAGGGATTATGTAATAGAAATTCATATTTACAGCTCTGGAAAAAAAAAAAGAGGAAGAAACCACTGAAAAATGAATCAATTTTTCTGATTTTTGAATGAAAGTGTCCTCAAGATGAGATGAAGATCAAAGTGTAGTTTTAATTTTGAGATATAGGGGGCAGTACGTAGCAAACTGAGCGCTTTGCTCACGCGAAAATGACCAAATGGATTTGTTTTCATAACGGCTCGTTCATACTTTAGGTATGCCGACTCTCTATTTGCGGAAAATAGACATTTTTTGTTTGCTTCGATTACACTACTGATGACATCACTGCTGAATTTCAAATCCGAATGTTAATTTACAAGCAACTGTTTACGATTTTTTTACGCAAGTATCGCCACATCGTGGCCACAATTCAAATACAGTCGTGTCGTAAATTTAAGAAAATATTTTAAAAAATACATAAACACTAAATGAACGCTCAAACAAAACAAATGCAATGCATGCGTTTTACTTCAAATTGTGCTTATGTAACAATTCTTTTGCGTACCACTAGAGGGAGCCCGTGTACCACTAGTGCTGATAGCGCCACACTTTGAGAATATCAAAAAAATATAGTGTAAAAAAATGCTAGATATTAACATTTGCTCCCAAAGACGTATAAATACGTTCTATTTTAAATATGACCAGTGTCAGAAAGACGGGTTTTTTTTTTATGCTAGAGCACACAGAAGGCTTTGATCCAGTTTCTCACCTGAAGAGGTGGCTTAAAGCAATGGTAGTTGTTATAAAAAACAGCCAGCAGGTGGCAGCAGAGTAGAAGAGATCAACCAGGGCCATGTAGAAAAAAAGCTCAATTACTTACAATTTTAAACAGATTTGTGAATAATGATGAAACTGAGCTATATTCTAATGCTAATTGCTGCAAAACGGAAACAGATGGATAGAAATATACTTTTTTTTCCCCTCCTGATGAAGCAAAACAAAATTAGTCAAAATCGAGCTTCAATGAAATCTGGGAGTGAATGAGTTAATTAAGAAATTAAAGGAATCACTCAACTTGTTTTCTTTTTTTTCTTTCCAGAGCTGTGCACACACGTTGGGCAACCTGCCCACTTAACAACTATATATACTTCAAACCTGCAAAATAATTCATTTGTCGTCATATTTTGTTTTCATAAATTTGATGATGGCCGTCAGCGGAAGAACTTTTTATCAAGGTTTTCCCGCCTCTCTTCCCACGACTGAATGTATGATGGAATGTTCCATTTTAGATTGTGATAGGGGACGACGTCAACCTCATCAGAGCCCGAATTTGGTTGGATTACTTCCAATCGTTTAAGATTTTTGATTTGATTTTTTATTTATTTTTTCCCTTCAGCTTTTTCCAAATTTTTCCAACTCTTTTTATTTGACAAATGTTGTTTCCGCCCCACAGAGCATCTTTCACCTGGACAAATCCTGTACATAAACGGAAATTTACTCCAAGAGATATGAATAGAAAAGTGACAAAAATCAAAACTTAAAAAAAAAAAATGTGTCTCCTGAGCTTCATGTAATCTTTTACAAAGTAAATAATCCCTCCTGTTCCCTCTCTGCTGTCTTTGTATAGTTGATGTTACAATCATGGCTTTTTCTTTTCCAGGGACTTTTTTTTTTTTTTTTTCTGTGCTGGTGTGCATTGTTCTGATACATAAGATGATGTTCTATTATATAAATATATATACATATATCTATTTTTCATTTCTTTTTCTATTTGTTTGTTCCTCTTCATGTGACAGTAACGTCGCTTCTGTACGTCTCACTATGCACCCCGAGAAAAAAACAAAAACAACAAAAAACAGCTTCAGTCTTGTAACTCTTAACTGCCTGTTTGACTGTGTGGCAAGACAACGCACACACATGGCTAATATATGCTGTATTTCATTTGTTATTATTATTATTATTATTAGTCATGAGAGAGTGGCGTTAGCAAGCAGTTTTCTGGTTAATAAGGGGACAACACGCGTGTCAATAAAGTCACAACTTCCCACTCCCACGCGTCGTCTTTTCACGCGGACTGACAATGATTTGAAAATTGGGGTGTGAATTAATGGTGGGTAAACAATAAAATAAATAAAAAAATATTGACTCAGTAGTCATTTCATACAAAAATAATAATAATAATTCTATGTTAATGTTAAAGGGATACTTTACCTATTTAGCCATTTTTGGCAGTCAAACATTAATATTTTTGCTTATAATACCTTTGATATTTTCATTATTTTTCATGTACAATTAGAAACTTTCAAAACACATTTTGCAACTTGCTGTCGACTGAAAATGACATCACAAGGGCTCAGGTAACCAATCACAGCTCAGCTTGTAAATGTCACATGACCAAACCTGGAAAAACAAGTGAGCTGTGATTGGTTAGCTGAGCCCTTGTGATGTCATTTGCAGTCGACAGCAAGTGTCAAGCAAAATGTGTTTTGAAAGGTACTAATTGTACATGGAAAAAATAATGAAAATATCAACTTTATTATAAGCAAAATATGAACTTTTTATTGTCATAATGGGCAAAATAAGTGAGGTATCCCTTTAAGTGTCAACATTTAGAATATAGATAAGATTTGACTTATAGAATTAATGTTTCTCGTAATATTACACGACATCATCTGTTTAGATTACTCAGTCATTCTTCATAGAAACTTCAAAGTATTGAGATTTTTGTATGATATAATGTGTTATAGTAAATACAAAATTAATACAACATATTTAATACAAAATATTTGAGTGATTGGACTGATTTTGGGGGGGGGGGGGACAAGTGCATTGTTAATTGTAGTTAACAAAAATAGCAACGCCAGCGTTGATTTAAAAAAGTATTTTAAAAAAATCTAATAATGTTAATACCGAATTCATCAATATTTCATTTTTCTAGGAGAAAATTTTGCACTATTTATTTTTAGTCACGGTAGATTCAATATTGCATCATATGCTTTATCTTGGACAGGATTAAAAATCTATATATTTTACTACCTGTATAATATTCCTATTATACTGTATGTATTATATAAACAAAACATATTAACACATGTATAAACTAATTGTAAGCGTCAGAATTATTTTTATATATTAGCCTATATTTGATTCCTAATTTCTGACGTAAAATATAGAAGGATATATTTTTATCTAAATGAATAAATAAATAAATAAATAAATAAAACGATGTCGTCTAAAAACGGAAAGTGGCACGATCAGGGCTCGAACGCCAACCCCAACCTGTGAGGCAGATGTGCCGACCACTAGCGCACCATGCCGACAGACATTGCTCAGCATTCCCACTTGGAAATGTGGGAATTCCTCCCAAGACCAAACTGAAACCTGACGTGTCACCAGCGCAGGTGACTCACCTTCACATTCGGGATTCAATCACACAACCGATACCAAAATAGACCATTACGGAATCTATGAATCTATATTTAGCACGTGTCAGACATTAGACCAGTTCATCTGTCGGTTAAATCGCTAAAGTGTTGAAACGCTGCAAAAAAAAAAAACTAAATCCGCACGGAAAAGTAGTCCCTGCGCGTTTTGGAAATGTCACGTCATAGAATGCGGGTTTATCTCGAATTTTTACACCTTCTTTGTTGTTATACTTTAAACTTGAGCTGTTAGTGCGGATGTGTTGTTTTGACGGGTTATTTTGTCTTTTGAAGGTATAAAAAGTGGTGAAGGGAAGTGCCAACAGGTGTGCGAGGCACGGCCACGCCCACAGAAACCTGACATTTCCGGAAGACTTTTGCCTCCTCCTTTCTGCTCTTTCGCTTCATTTGTCTCCGTTGTAGGACGCGACCAGTTGACCTATAATCCGGTGACACCTCGGGACATTTTTCAAAACAACCTTTTAAAGGCTTTTTACATTGCTAAAACGACTTTCCAAATGATTTGAACGCGTTTTGAATAGAGCTTGTTGACCACTCCAGGAAGCCTCGGAGATTGGAAACTTTTCAAGGAAGAGGAGGCGGACTAAGCAACAACAGCGACGCAGGCGGCTCAGGTGTTTTCTTTTCTTCGTTCCTCTTTTGAACCTCGCACCTCGAATGGACTACATGGACAGCGGTCTGAGGTATACCCCCGCCCAGGTAAGATAACAAGTACAGTACAGCACAGCACAGCATAACTCCGGTTCGGTACCTCGTGTTTAATGAAATGCAAAGCTGACATTGAACTCACCTCTCGCGTGACGTCACCAAGCATCAGGAGAACGATCTGGGTTACTAAAATGGTGGTTGTAAAAACGGACGTTTTGTTTTGCTTTTATTTTTACAGAAAACACCTACAATTAGTTTGTTTCCCATCTGATCCTGGGGAAAGAATAACCTCATAGTAACTGTCGATACAAAATCAGAAACTAGATCTTTTCATAAATATATTGATAGCCTGCCCAACGTTAACAAATTGATTATTTGTCTTTAATGTGCAAATGTGGTGGATACACAAACGGTTCTTGACGCCATTTCACTTAAGCACTGTTACTACTATACCATTAAAAATACACTGTGCAGTGTCAAGAGTCCATTTAAATTAATTTCACATAAATATGGGTCAAATTTTACCCATATCTACCTGTACAAAAGAATGACATTTTTAAATATTTGTATTTTTTTGTTTACATTTGGGTAACTTTAGAGAAAGTCATTCAAATTTTAGTTTAATTAATGTAATGAACACTTGGCATCCATTTTAAATATTTTAATTTCTTAGTATTTTTCCTCTTGAAGTTTTTTTTAAACAATCTAACATAACCAAAAGTGAAATTATTATATAATATGGCATGATGGCACTGAAGCAGTGAATTTCCAATCACACGCTTCCAAATGTTTCTTACATTTTCATCTTTTTTTTGGGGAGATGAATAACACCACGTCCCCGATGAAAAATAATCTTCCTACAAGGACATTTTTACTTGTAATAAATCAAAATGGACGTTTGCAAAATCCTTCCAGGCAGGCAGATCAGATCATTCCGCAATAGTGGAGTTTCAGATGCGATACTGAATTCCTCCTGTTGGGACTTGTTTCCTGGAGTCGCTTTTTGCCGACTGTCTGAACCGGGATGCGGTCGCTCCAACACCAAAACGAAATGAAAACAAAACCAAAACGAAAAAAAAAAAAATCAGTCATAGTTGCCGTAAGGTGTCAGACTTAACTTTCCAATTTGTAATTTGTGCCAAAATGTGATCTCGTTATTACTAAATGATACATAGTGCACTAGAATCTAAAAAGTTAAACTTTTAATGCGTTTTTGTCAGGAAGTAATGTAAATAATCAGTACTAAGGTACCATCTGTGGCCACCTTTAAAATTGTACAATATTTCATTAAACTAATAGTGTCATTGCTTGTCATTTATTTGTAAATGTTTTCGGGAAACAAGAAAACCACAACCATTTAAAAAAAAAAAAAAAAAAAAAAAAACAGTTCCAGTTGCCTCGATTCAGGCTTTGCAGGTAATCATAACCTGAAACATGAAAGAATATTACATGCTGTGTATTTACAAACAAAGACTGCTTAGTAAACAAACAATGCGGTAGCTAATTGACATGCTAATGGTTAGCATTGATAGTTGCGGTTTTAAACGGCTGCTGTTTGATCACAAGCAACAGCAGCATTACATTCTTTAACCTCCTCAAAACAATGACTGCACTAATAGACCCTTCCAGTGTGACGTCACGTTTAAGTGCGCCCCTGGCGGTGGAGGGCAAGGTGTCAAATTGTTTGTTAGCAGCTAGCAAGCTAAGCTAGCTTGAAGACTTCAAAATAAAGCAAGACAAGTATAGCCGGACACAAACGATTTCATGAATGACAATTGACACCATGAAAGTAGTGATCGACGTACTTTTTGAAGCAAAAACATACCAAAACCTTCCACTTCCACTTTTCCCTCCAACAAACTCCATTTTTTTTTTTTGTAGCTTGCGGCTCCAAACGGCTAGTTTCAATGACTCGCAATAATTTAGTGTCCTAATCGGGACGTTTTTTTTGTGACGCTTGACATATTTCCCACCTTTTAACGAAAACGCTCGCCGAAAATCAAGCTCTCTACATTCATTTGTTATGGGATGTTTGCCCTCCAGGAGGCGCTGTGGAAGCTACTTGTCTCTTATTGACACAGTAACAGTAGTAGTCGAATTTCTTTTTAACATTATTTTTAATTGTAAGTATTGCGTTCTTACAATAGCGTGCTGCTTTTCCTACACAAATATTTGTTTTGTACTCACATCTGAAGGCACCGTTGCTCTTTTCAAGCTGCTAGCAAATGTATTTGTGCGCGATAGCGATATGTTACAACACGTTGGCTCCCTGTTGGTCCATTCTATTTTATTATTTTTTTTAATTTTTTGCATCTTGACTCAATTAAAAGTCGCCCCCGCCGGCAATGAATGCGTTTTTTTTTTTTGGAGGCAAATGTTTCATCACTCAGATGGTAAAGCGGTGTCAAAGTTTCATTTTTGAACATATAAAGATTGCGTTTCATTTCAACCGTAAGCATGTGGACGGTAGGATTGAATTCTAAAAAAAGAAATGTCTTGTTGATATTGTTTTGTAGTCGTTTTGAGGTTTCATGTCGTTGAAATGATTTTCCGCCGGCGTTTGTGGTGTTGTTGTCGTGCTCGTCAGGCTTCCCAGCAGGTTTGACAGGATTTTACTCCATGAAAACCTTCCTCTGCCTCCTCCCCCGCTCCTCCTCTTCCTCCGTTTTCTATCTCACCCTGGAGAAAGTCACAGTGAGTCGTGACTGGCGCATAAAGTTCCTTTTTGGTTCCATGATGAGCACGCATTGGAACTGATGGCGACTGGTGTGAGTGGCGTGATCGTGATTATTTCTCACTTATTTTGTCTGTTTGAAGGGAATGCGTTTGTAGGTCACAACAGACAAAACAAAAAAAACAAAACAAAAAAAACATTCCTTGAATACGCAAGCAGAGACTTGCTGTCACTTATTTCCAGTTGATTGCCTAACGTGACTTGGAAGCTGCTTTTTAAGTGGAAACGCTCGAAAAAAAGCAGATTTCATAACTTGATAGTTAACAAATCATAGTGGTGATGTTGCGCAATAAACTTGGGTTGAGTCTATAAATAGCTTCCGCTCCTCTTCTACCAACCAAAACAGCAGCACTGTCCTGCACGTAAACAGTCTTGTTGGTAAGTTATTACCGCAAAGTATTTTGCCTGCACAATTTTTCATCATATTCTTGCATTATATATACAAATTTGACAAATAATTTAATTGGGCTTTTTTTTTTTTCCCTCTCAAAATTGGTGGTGGGTACATCTGGGTACCATACGATATGTGATGCAAGGCTCACAATAACGATCATCTCACGATATGACGATATTGCGATTATCCATATATTGGTCAGATCAGGTCATTAATCCACGATAATCTACGATAAAACTAATCATAAAATATTATTATTATTATTATTAATAATAATATTATATAATAATAATAATAATAATAAACTAAGCTGATGAGTCTTCTTCGCCTGACGACTTTTTAAATTTTTTACTCTTATGAGGTGCTCCCCCCAGTGGCCCGCCAAGTAATTGTTGCTCAATAAGTCATGAACAATGCGGCCGTTATAGTGGCTGAATATTAATTACAAATATCGCGAGACTTGTGTAGACGTTTTGGTAATCTATCAGGAGACAAAGTATCACGATTTATCGCAATATCGATATATCCTCACGGTCCTACTTAAAATTGTGATTTAATATGTGATTATTTATTTATTTGTAGGTCCTTTTCAAGTGTTTTTTTTTTTTCAACAAACACAAACGTTGACTTAATTTGTATTACAAAACAATATTATATTCAATATACATACTGTAAACGTTTTGGAATCGGGCTAAAATAATATGACAACAAATATCGACGATACGATGGACTTTCCCGTTTGTGTTCTCCAGGACAAAGAATGGGACACGACGGTTCAGTTCCTGCCGGCGTCCGACAACAAGAAGCTGGAGAAGAAGAAAGGTCCGGGGAAGGTGGGAGCCGTGATCGGAGTGCTGATCCTGTGCGCCGTCATCGCGCTGATGGCCGGCCTGCTCGTCTGGCACTTCCACTGTAAGTGACAATTGAACTGTACGTCCTTTAACTCATTCACTCGCCGCCATTTTCACATTTCGCAATCCCGTTCGCTGTTTTACTGGATTTTGACCGATTTTGCAAGGCCCACAGAATTTTGTGTTCTATTGCTATAAAAACATGGAACCTATCAAAAGAAAGATTAAAGTCTCTTCTTTCATCAGGGGAAAAAAAAAAAAGTATGTTTCTATCTGTTTCCGTTTTGCAGCAATTAGCATTAGAAGAGAGCAAAGTTTCATCAGTTTTCACAAATCTATTTTGAAATTGTAAGTAATTGAGCTTTTTTTTCGAAATGGCCCTGGTTGATCTCCTTTGCTCTGTTGCCACCTGCTGGCCGTTTGTGTAATAACTACCATTTCTGCAACCGTTCTTTGCAGTTAAGAGGCTGCATCAAAGCCTTCTGTATGCTCAAGCATTAAAAAAAACAAACAAAAAAAACGTCTTTGGAACACTTAAAACATTTAAAAAACAAAAACGTATTTACATGTTATTGGGAGCAAATGAGTTAAGTAATTTTAGAAAGCTGCTTGTTATTTACTTTGATTTTAAGTCTTTAACTGTGTCGTTTGTAAATGCTTTGAAACGTTGTCCGTTATGTGAAGCCGATTGTGTTTGAATTTGTGCCACATAAATCAATCTGCCTTCTGTCGACGCTCTGCTGCGTTTGGGGAAACTAATGTTAAAGGCAAAGAAGAATAAACAGAAATAAAAATACACATCACAGAGGAAAGTTCCTCGCTTTTCGATTCCCTCCGCCCCCGGCCGGGTGTCTCCCACAGAGTTGCTTTTGATGAAGTGGCAGAAAGTTGCGCTCGTCGTCTTCTTTTTTCATGTATTCTTGATGTTCTTTTATGAAGCCTTGACACAGAGCAATCCTGAGGGCTTTCAAGACGGATCAGAAAGAGAGGAAAAAAAAAAAAAAAAAGTGGCACACTAAAACATCACGGGTTGCATTTTGATCGCAAAAGATGAAAATGTCATTTTAACTCTTTGACCGCCAAAAATGGTTAATAACGTGGAGTAAAATCACGATGTCTGCCGCCATAAATGTTAAGTGACGTTAACTACTTTTTTTTTTTTTTTTTTTAATATATCAGTGGTCAGTGCAACATCCAGCGCAGCCGGGTCAATGAGTTGTGAAATCAAAAACATCCACTAACTATGGCCAGCAGATGGCAACATTGTATCTCTTTTCAATGGGCTGCCGGTGTATGGAATTACGCAACTCAACTCAAGTTTATTTAACATCGCAGCCGTAGCTGCTCGGGCCCTAACTAGAGCTGCGAATTACAATGAAACGTGACGCAATCCGGTGAAATGAAACGTTTTCAAGGCTGATGTGAACGATCAAAGCCTTTGTAACGCGACAATATTTTTCCCGGTAAGCCTTCTTGTTGTCCCGTGAACCTTCAACCTCGGAACCGTCCGTTTTGTCCTCGCAGTCCGTAAAGACGTGCGCGTCAAGAAGATGTACAGCGGCTCCATGCGCATCACCAACCAAGTTTTCGAGGACGCCTACGAGAACGCCAACAGCTCCGAGTTCAAGGCGCTGGCCGCGCAGGTCAAGTCGCAGGTACGACGAGCGCGACGCCGACGCCGACGCCTTTCGTTCCCTCACGTCTCGTCTTTTTGCAGCTCAAAACGCTCTACAGCAAGAGCCCGCAGCTGGCCAAATACTACGTTGGCTCCACCGTTCAGGCTTTCAGGTAAACGAGTCGAAATGCGCGTTTTGTTGGCAAACGTGTTTTATTTACACATTTCTTGTTTTGTTTTGTTTTGTTTTTTCCCTGCCAGCGAGGGCAGCGTGATCGCTTACTACATCTCCGAGTTCAGCGTCCCATCCGGCCAGGAGGCGGCGGTGGACAGCGCCATGTCCGCCATGGACAAACTGGTGGACAAAGAGCAGCGCAGCATCTACAGGCCGGGCAACTCGCTGCTCCTGGAAGATGTCGTGTCCTCGGGTACGATACGGCGACACAAAAAAAAATACATATATATATATTGCGTGATGTCGACCGGTGGATTAACGTTCATTCGTTTACGTTTTGCAGAACTTGATTCCCGGTTGTTTTCTTCGGAATTCAGCAGTAAGTGATCTTCCTAATTTGGTTCATAATACTTAGTTTTAAAAGAAAATATACATGTCATCAAAAACTAGGGCTGGGCAATATAAAAGGTATCAATTCTGCTTCAGGTACAGATTTTGACGTCATTATGTGGCACATATTGATGACATTGTATCGGTTTCGCGTACGGCTCACGGTCAGCGCAACTATTTTAATTTATGATTTGAGATTTGCACACTCAATGTTATCTAAAGTAAATTTATTCTTTAATTGTTTTTTTTTTTTTTTTTTTTATCCATTTAGCTTCTACAAAGGACTATGTAAACCAGTAAGCACATTTTTCATATTAAAAATAAATAAACAAATAAATAAATACACTCAATCTATACCGTGATATATATACTGTTATTGTGAACGGGTGCAGTTTATACCGTGATATGACTTTTGGGCCATATTGCCCAACCCTACCAAAAACTATATCTGGGATTTTTTTTTTCTTCAAATTTAATTTAAAAAACAAAACAAAAAACAAAACATATTTTAGTGGCAGCAATTCCTCCTTTAAATACACCGGGGATATTATAGTTTTGGAATTTTCATTTTAGTTAGTTTTTATTTTGTTTTGTTTTTAAATTTAGTTAGTTTTAATTAGTTGTGAGGGTGGTTTTGTTAGTTTCTATTCATTTTAGTTATTTAAAAAAATGCTTTTTGCAGTATTAGTTTTCTTTTTTTTTTCTTTTTTCTTTTTAATGTGCATTGTGCGCAATATTTAATAAACACTCTGGAAAAGTGGGAAAAAAAAGTAACTAATTTCTTACCTAGCATTTCGGCGTCATCTTTCGGTGCTTTTTTTATTGGCTGCTGCAACATGATGTCACTTCTGTGTGACACACTTTCAACCGCCGTCCTTATTCCGTTTAATATCAAAATAAATATACTTAAAATCACATTTAAAATCATCCCCAAAAGGCTCATGTATTAAAAGACTAAAAACAGACATTTTTGTTGTGATTATATTTATTTTTGTTAAACATGTAATGTAGTTTCAGTTAGTTTTCATTTTTTTTAGAAGGCATTTTCCTTTTTATTTTATTTTGTAACGAATTAGTTTTGTTGAAGTTGAGTTTATTTTTATTTTTTTTGTTCGTTTTGGTGAACTAAAATAAAAATAAATAAATCCACATCGATTTGGCCCCCCCCCCCAAAAAAAAGTGTCATACATTTTCTGGCCTTTTGATACGTTGCTGTGCTTTTTTGTGTTGCCAAAATCATTTCCACGTAACTTGGACCGCTGCCTCCCGTCTCAGGATTCTTGAGGTTTTCCGAGCACACGAGGACCAACCACATTGGCCAGATCAAGTCGCCCGGCTTCCCCGACACGTCGTACCCGCCCAACACCTTCATGCAGTGGTCGCTGCGGGCCGACCCCAACCACGTCATCAAGCTGGACTTCGACACCATGAACCTGGAGGAGAACTGCGACAACGACTTTGTCAAGATTTACGACTCCCTGGTGGCCATCGAGGCCAACGTCTTGCAGGAGTGAGTCACGCTCGCTTGAAAAACGGTCGTGTGGTGTGTGGGGACCCCTGCTGGTCGTGTGCTAAACCTGCAGCTGCAAAAGGACGTCGAGTTCTGACATTTTACAATAGAAAAATAGTTCAAAGCATACAATCCAACCAAGTTTTTTGGGGTATAATTTCCGTGAACTGCAATTGGAGTTAAAAACAAAATAAAAAGACAATGACAGCAAATTTAAACTTGCATGTCTGCAATGATGTGCTGCCCTTTTGGTTAGCATATCATATCCATGTGTTAGTTTCATTGTTTTTTTTTTTTTTGTCCTGACGGAGTGGAAAAAGTTGAAGTTGTTATTTTGAAAAGGGACGCTTCCATTCTGTGCGCAGGATGTGCGGCTACTACTCACCCAGCGAGCCGCTGACCTTTCTGTCCTCTGGCAACGTGATGCTGGTCACCATGGCAACCAACCAAGCGCAGAACTACCCGGGTTTTCGAGCGCAAGTGTCGCAGGTGCGACGCGGCAGCACCAGTAGGAAGACGCGCGCGCACACACCAACCATTCGTGGTGGGGGAAATGTTTCTCAATCTGTTTTTGTTTTCCTAAACAGGGACAACATGTGGCAGCCAGTTGACGGGCGAAGTGGGCCACTTTCATTCCCCCAACTTCCCTAATTACTACCCACCTCGGACCTCTTGCCAGTGGACCATCCAGGTGAGATGTTGGCACAACATTCTGCTGTTTTAAATGCAGTACTGTAAATTATTAGGGATGTAACCATAAGTGCGATGTTGTGATATTAAAACTGCCACAATAATTGTTAACGATATTTAAATGCAACACATGTTTAAAAAAAAAAAAGAAAAAAAAGTCAGGTTGATTTCCATCTGTGCAGTTCGAGCACCCTCTGGTGGCTATTTTATTTATTTATTTATTTATTTATTTTTAGTGCAATTTAACTTTCATTAGGGATGTTTTGGCCTTGTCTGGGTAAAAATAATAATAATAATAATACATACAATCCGTTATTTGCACATTTTGCTAGGATTTTCTGAAACCATGAAAAAGAAAATCTTCTCCAGTCATACTAAGAAAAAAAATAATTATACTGTACATTAAATTTTTGGGGGTATGAAAATTCTTTAAAAAAAAAAAAAAATTAAATTAATAAAAACAGTTGCACTGTAGGTGGTGGTAATAAGTAGGGATGTAACGATAACGGCAATATCGTAATATTAAAACCGTATTAAAACTGCCACAATATATCGTTGTCGTCATGTCACGATATTAAAAGCAGCACATCTGTTAAAAAAAATAAATAAAATAAAGTCGGGTTAATTTCCATTTGTGCAGTTGTAGCACCCTCTGGTGGCTTTTTTTTTTTTTTTTTTTTACAGTACAGTTTCATTTTCACAAGGCATGTTTTGGCCCTTCTTTGTTTAAACTTTTTTTGTCTTTTATTTATTTTTTTTAATTATTTTTTTTTATTATTATTATTTTTTTATTGAGACCTTTTGTATCACCAACCACCCCACAATATCATGATAATTATCGTATGGCGACCTTGATGTGGTGATAATATTGTAAGGTGATGTTTGGTTATCATTACATCCCTAGTCAGAAGATGAAGCAACTAGTTGGTTAACATCTGTCAGGGTGAAGTTTCATCATTGGCGGACGTTAATTTTAACAACAAATGTTAAATGAAGTTGACTTGCAGCTGATTAGCGTATAGCATTGCTAGCCTTAGCAGCTAATATGAACTTGTGAGTCCAAACAAGTTGCGTCCATCATCTGTCAGGTCCCCGCTGGCAAGGCGGCGAAGGTGACGTTCAAAAGGTTCCTCATGTCGGAACCGGGCCAGAGCGGAAGCAAAGGCTGCCGCAAGGACTACGTGGAGATGAACGGCAAGAAGTGAGCATCGGAGCACGTGAACCAAAAAAGAAGGTCGTTCGATATCCCACCTGATCCAGCTGGTGTTTTCTTTTTGAAGGTTTTGTGGAGATCTGCCCGACGACTCGGTGACGGAGACCAGCCGCACCAACAAAATGACCGTCAAGTTTTTCTCTGACGGATCCTACGTGGATATCGGCTTCAACGCCACATATGAGGCGGTCGACGTCGCCGATCGTAAGCGCAAAATGTTCTTCTCCTTCTTCCTTTCTTTTTCATTTGAGGGCCACGTACAGAAAATCGGAAGGACGCAAGGGCCACATCATGTTATGAAGAGAAATTGTGTTGAGTCTTACAAAATTGTACAAATAATTGATTTGTGCTTTTGCTTATTTAGAAAAATGCTACAGTATATAAACCTATTTATTTGTAATATGGCAGTAGGGTTATTATAGTTTTGCAATTTTTCATTTGAGTTAGCTTTTATTAGTTTTCAGGTTGGTTCTGTTATTTTTTATTAGTTTTGTTCTTTTTAAAAATAAAAAAAGACTAGTTTTAGTTTAGTTTGTTAGTTTCAGTATTAGTATTGTTTTTTATTTTTATTTTTTGTTTTTTTATTTTATTTTTTTTATTATTATTACTTGTGCGTAATATTTAAAAACCAGCATGGGAGCAATGTCATCTTTTGGTGCTTTTCTATTGGCTGCTGCTCGATGACGTCACTTCTGTGTGACAAACTTGTGACATCAAACGTTATTATTCTGGTTGATCTCAAAATAAATCTACTAAAAAATCAGGACATTTTTTTCTATAATTATGATTTTAGTTAGTTTTGTAACCATAAAATGTAGTTTCAGCTAGTTTTTCGTATTTTATGAATGAAATTGTTTTTTGAATTTTAGTTTAAGTTATTTCCTGAGTTTCAGTGAACTAAAATAACCTTTAATGGCCCCTGTTTTTCGACACCCTCCCTTCTTACTTTGACCATCTCCAAACATTTTTGTTTTGTTTATTTGATTTGAACTGAGTCAAATGCCATTTTTAGCATATGTCGCGGGCTGCTGAAAAATGGACGGCGGGCCGCAAATGGCCCCCGGGCCGTAGTTTGGACACCACTGTTTTAGCCTTTTACTTATGAATTGTTACTTTCCCCCAACTTGTGACAAATTTGTAATTGATTTCCTGCCGTGGTGATCCGCAGCCTGCCCCAAGCAGTTCCAGTGCAAGAACCAGCGCTGCATCAAGTCCGATCTCAAGTGCGACGGCTGGAACGACTGCGGCGACATGAGCGACGAGTTGAACTGCAGTACGTCTTTTTATTTTTTTTTTGCACGCTGGTGACCGGCGTGCCGAGATATAACGGCTTGTTTCCTCCTCCAGAATGCACCTCCAGTCACATCAACTGTAAGAACGGGCTGTGCAAGCCCAGGTTCTGGGAGTGCGACAGGGTGGACGACTGCGGCGACGGCACAGACGAGCAGAACTGCGGTACGACGCCTTCGTTTCGGACACAAAAAAAAAAAAAAAGAGCACATCATGTTGAACAAACATTTATTATTTTATTGTTACTACTTTTACTACTCCGTAAATTCAAAATGACAGTAATATCTTAATGTTGGGGGTGCTCGCAAAAAATGTCTCCCAACCAAATAAAAAAAAAGTTTGAAAAGCCGCGTTGTAAACTGCGCGCTCGCTGTCCCGACAGGCACCTGTTCGACTGGCCAGCTCACCTGCGCCAACGCCAAATGCGTCTCGGAGAAGAATCGCTGCGACGGGAGAGACGACTGCGGCGACGGTTCTGATGAGCTCGACTGCGAACGAGGTCAACTCACCAACCCGAATTACAAATCAAAGTCCATGTTTTTGCAATGTAGAAACCAACCAATCATTTTATTTATTTATTTATTTTTTTAAACTTCAGTACAGCATCAATCAGTACTTCTAATCTTTTCTTCTTTTTTTTTTTTTACACAAGTATCTGTATTTATGCTAGTACTTGATAGTAGTTAGTACTGTAATTAAAGGGATACTTGACTTATTTAGGCATTTTTGGCAGTCAACCATTAATATTTTGCCAATAATAAATGTGATATTTTCATTATTTTTCAGGTACAATTGGTACCTTTAGAAACACATTTTTCAACTTGCCGTCGACTGAAAATGACATCACAAGGGCTCGGGTGACCAATCACAGCTCAGCTTGTGAATGTCACATGACCAAACCGAGAAAACAGGTCAGCTGTGATTGGTTACCTGAGCCCTTGTGATGTCATTTTCAGTCGACAACAAGTTGCAAAATGTGTTTTTAAAAGTACCGATTGTACATGGAAAATAATGAAAATATCAAATTAATTATCAAGAAAATATTCACTTTTTATTGTCATAATGGGCAAAATAAGTTAATTATCCCTTTAAGGCCTTCAGTGCATAACTTGGTTACGACTTAACTCGTCCCTGGATGTTGAATTGTTCATGTTTGTTTCCTTGGTGTGCAGGTTCTGCTTCTGGTTCTGTGGCATGCACGGACCTCACGTTCAGATGCAAGAACAACAAATGCATCAGCAAAATCAACCCCGAATGTGACGACATCAAAGATTGCGACGACGGCTCGGACGAGGACGACTGCGGTATGTCTTTGTTTGGGTTTTTTGTCTTTGTGTGAGTTTGTTTTGTTTTTGGCTGCCGTGTTTTTTTGTTTGCTCGCAACTTTTGTTCTGACGAGTCGACGTGGCCTCGGCAGATTGCGGGCGCAGCAAGTTCAAGACGTCGCGCATCGTGGGCGGGCAGGACGCGGTGGCGGGCGAGTTCCCGTGGCAAGTCAGCCTGCACGTCAAGCGTTACGGGCACGTGTGCGGCGCCAGCCTCGTCGGCCCCAGGTGGCTCGTCACCGCCGCCCACTGCGTGCAGGACGACGGCAGGACCAGGTAGACGTCACGCTTCGGCGCTCACGGGACAAATTGGGATTGTTTTTTTTCTTACGACAGACAAATGGACATCGTTTGATGAGGAAGTACAAAGTTGGATTATTACATTAATATAACAGTATAATCATTATTCAAATGTTGTCAACTTCCGAAAAGAAGTCGATTTTTCATTTTGTTCAGAAAACACAAAGAACTGGACCAAATATAGATATAATAATTATAATTATAATAATAATAATAATACTATTATTAGTAGTAGTATTACTAATTATTAATAATTACAATAATTATAATTATTATTATTATTAGAATAAATATTATTATTATTTCAAGGATAGAATTGAATAATCTGTTTAACTAAGGCAAAAAAAATCATTTTTATTAGAATGTTTTGACAATATAACGCTTTTAAAAAAAGTATTATTTTAATAATAATGAATTTAAAAAGGAAAGAGAAAATAGAAAATATTACATTAAAATATGTGGAAAAATTGTGTTCATATTTTGTATTATGCAAAATGTGCTAACTACTCCAATTAATTATTTTTTTATTCAATTATAATCTATCAGCCAATTATTTGATAAGGGAGAAAAAAAATGTTAATCTTGTATTTTCATTTATTTCCAAATTTTTAGTGTATCATAATTGGCAAATCATTTTAGAAAATATTGTATTTGTTCAATTTAAAGTTAATTTGATTTTTTGATTTTGATTTTTTTTACAATAAATGAATGATCTTATGAGATATATATATATATATATAAAAGAATAAATATACATTTGAAAAAATATATTTAATATTTAATGAAAAATGAATTTTAAAATGTATAAATACCTTTTAATTAACATTTTTTTAAAGAAAAATGTCTAAATGAATGCACAAATTTTACAGGACTTTTGATAATGTACAGTAAATGCCGGCTGGGCCAGATTATATGAAGGAGTCAGCCACTGATGCTTCTACACTTAACTCATTTGCTCCTAATAACGTGTAAATACGTTTTTTTTAATGTTGTAAGTGTCCCAAAGACGTATTTATACGTTTTTTTTGTTTTTGTTTTTTTTATGCAAGAGCATACAAAAGGCTTTGATGCAGCCTCTCAACTGCAAAGAACGGTTGCAGAAATGGTAGTTATTACACAAACGGCCAGTAGGTGGCAGCAGAGCAAAGGAGATCAACCAGGGCCATCTAGAAAAAAAACTCAATTATTTACAATTTTAAATAGATTTGTGAAAACTGATGAAACTTAGCTGTCTTCTAAATGCTAGTTGCTGCAAAACGGAAACAGATAGAAATATACTTTTATATTTCCTGATGAAAGAAGAGACTTTCATCTTTCTTTTGTTTGATAGCAACAGAACAAAATATTGTGTGGGCCTTGCAAAATGAGTCCAAATCCAGTAAAACAGCCGGGAGCGAATGGGAATGCGAAAATGGCGAGCGAAGGGGTTAACGATCTCGCTCTCCGAACAGGTTTTCCCAAGCGGCCACTTGGGAGGCGTACGTGGGCCTCCACTCGCAGCGCAACATCAGCAGCACGGTGGTGGCCAAGCGCAACTTGAAGAGGATCATTCCGCACCCCAACTACAACGACTTCACCTTTGACAACGACATCGCCCTGATGGAGCTGGACGCGCCCGTCGCGTACGGCGACTACATCCAGCCCATCTGCTTGCCCGCCGCGCAGCACAACTTTCCCGTCGGGAAAACCGTCTACATCACCGGCTGGGGCGCCACTCGGGAGGGAGGCCAGTTTCCCCGACCGCCGACAATCGGAAACATTTTTTTGCAATATTTTTCAAAATGGTTCTCAAATGTGGCTTTGTGTGTGTACCGTTCAGGATTTGCAGCAACGGTGTTGCAAAAAGCGCAAGTGCGCACCATCAACCACACGGTGTGCGACTCGTTGATGGGCGGTCAGCTGACCACCAGAATGACGTGCGCCGGCGTTCTGAGCGGCGGAGTCGACGCTTGTCAGGTAACTTCCTGTCGATTATTTGTTATTGACGAATAATCATTTTTACGCCAGCTGTATTAACTCGTTCATTACCCTCCACGAGTTAACTCGGGTATTTAATATATGCGGCTCGCCCCCATCCACGGATTAACTCGTGTTTTTATTTTATTTTATTTTTTTTACATTTTTTATTTTTATGCAAGTCCCCAGCAAGTATCGAGCTGAAAAAAATAAATAATTGTAATGAGGAGTAGTTGCCAGCAGATGGCCACAGTAGCTTTGATCAGAGGAGGGCCAGCATCTAGGGGGAGTGGAAGAAGTAGGTGGAGCATGTGGAGGAGCATTAGCTCTGCTGTAGGCCGTCAGAAATGATTTAAAAACTTGTAAAATGGTTGGCAGCACTGCAAATGGCTGGTATTCAATGAGTTAAAAAGTTGCCTTTTTTTTTTTTTTTTTTTTTTGCAGATTTTTTACTTTGACTTGCAGATTTTTTTTTAATATAGTGTAGATGTACATGCTAAAAAAAAAAAAAAAGTCCGATTATTGCATATTTTAAAAGCGCTAATATTTTGGCCAATTAAATTAGCTGGACAATGAATGTGTCGTGTCCTGATTTTTAACTGATGCACTTTGAGTCCTCCTTCTAAGAGGTTCTATACAAATAAATAAAATGTAGTCAATGTTGGTCTGCGTCAGGGGGACTCTGGCGGGCCGCTCTCCATTCAGTCCGGCAACCGCATGTTTCTGGGGGGCGTGGTCAGCTGGGGCGACGGCTGCGCCCGCCGGAACAAGCCGGGCATCTACACGACGGTCACCAAATTCCGCGGCTGGATCAAAGAGAAGACTGGTGTGTAAAACAACAACAACAAAAGGCCACACACGTGGGGGCCGTGGACATAAACATGGACTGTGACACACGGTGACTGCAGTGTAGTTTGTTGACTTCCCCAAGAAGAAGAAGAAGAAGAAGAAGAAGAAGCACCACCTCCTCATGTGACGCTTAAAGAGCAAGTGCAGCACTGTTCCGTGTCTACTGTGATTTTATTATAGTCGGCTTGATGAATTGTAAATATGTTTTATTTTCTGTATTTTCTTTTTGTGTTTTAGCATATTTGGAGTGACAACATACACACTCAGAGGTTTTAAGTATATTGTTGAATACGTGAATTGTTCATCCTTGTTTCACTGAAATTCTTTTTTTTTTCTTTTCTTTTTTTTGTGGTTGTTTCCTCGCAAATGTCAACAATCCATCCTACCTCCTATATAATACAGTGCATCCCAGAATAATCTACTATTCTTTGACTGTCATGCTCATGTATTTTATTTTGATTTAAGTTGTTTATGGGCTTAGATACAAGTCTACTCATTTAAATCAATGGAGAAAGTACATTAATGGCATAAAACAGGCAGTTGACAGTCCGAAAGCAGTCGAGGAGTTGTACATTTTTTATTTTTTTATTTTTTAATCTGTAAACACTTAAATTAGGAATGTTTAGTCCCCGGAGGTCCCTGAATGCATCATCATTGCTTTTAAATACTATTTTGCTAGCAATATCAACAGTACATAGGTTTTGTATAATTGTTTGTTTAGCTCAATGCAGCAGAAATACAAATACAACAGTTTTACTTCACTGTCTGTGTGAATGTTTTTATAACAGATGTTTTAAATAAAAATATTTCTGATAGAACAAGTTTTAATTAAATTTTAATTTTCGCCATACACTGACGGCAGTAATTGTAATTTAATTTTCATAAATATATATTTTTGTGTTAATTTTCATATCATTCAGTCGTCAGTCGTGCTTTTCCACGCTAAAACGGAACCTCTTTATAACGCAATTCCGTGCCGGACTATTCTATTGACGTACCGGAAGTTGGTCCTACCGTGGTTTCGTTCCGTAGAAATTCAAAAACAAGATCGACTTTATCCGCTGTAAGTGTATGATGTTTTTACGCTTGATGTTAAAATATTTTTATTTAGATGTTCACCTAACCTAGCGGACGCATTAATTTCCGTAAAATGTTTTTACAATGAAGCGGAACGTGTTTTTTTGAGTGAAGTTTCTTATGTTTATGTCGGCGTTAAAGCGTAGCGACTTTGTTTCGTGTCGGTCTGGCAGATTTAATTGGAGTAAAAATGGTTCGTATTGGCCAAGTATGTTAATACACAAGGGCTGTGTCTCCTGTAGTTGAAGTGTTACACGATAACAAAATGCGCATTTAGGACATGCACTCAAATTAACCTACAGACAGCCAAGCGTGCTCGATGGATGTCGATGGAAGGTCCCGCAATCGCACTTGGGACTGGGACAGTCCCCACTGCCGGGCGCAACTGGACGAGATCTTCTTCCGTCAGAACGACTACATCCAAGCCGGCAGCCAGGAACATAAAGACTTCTGGGCCTTTTTTGACCGCTTCCAGAGGTTCAAGCTAAAGAAAGACATGTGTGGACCTGGTCCAAGCCTTGACGAGGTCCAAGATGGGGGCCGAACGGGGTCTTTGGACCTTCCTGAGGAGTACGACGCCCGCTACCGCATCAACGTGTCTCTGGTGACCCGAGACATCGAGGAGCGTCTCGGGCGATCCCACCCCAACCACAGCAGGCGCGACTCTTCGGCTCCGAACTCTCAAGTGATCTCGGACTTCCGTCTGTCCTTGCTGCATTATTTGGACTTCAGCCAGCGGCAGAGTTTCGGCAAGCTGGCCAAGTTGCAGCGCGAGCAGAAGAACCTGCCCATCTGCCAGTACCGAGAGCGCATCGTGGACCTGGTCCGGCGTCACCCGGTGGTCGTGGTGGCGGGGGACACCGGCTGTGGCAAGTCCACTCAGGTGCCCCAGTATCTCCTCTCGGCCGGGTTCTCGCAGATAGCCTGCACCCAGCCCCGGCGTATCGCCTGCATTTCCCTGGCCAAGAGGGTCAGCTTTGAAAGTCTCAACCAGTATGGCTCAAAGGTCTGTGAGTTACAAACATTGTTTGGATATAAAATTGATTTTTTATTTTTTTTTAATGCTATGCTATGTTATTTGATTAAGGCAGAGTGATTGAGAATACGGTAAATAGCTTGATAGACTATTTTGGCTATCTCTGCCTAGCTAGCTGGCTAGCGATATAACGATAACAGCAACATCACAATATTAAAATTGCCACCATGTCATAATAAGCAGCACATCTGTTAGAAAAGCAAGATTGATTTCAATTTATGCAGTTCCAGCACCTCCTGATGTTTTTTTTTTTTTATGAGCGCAGTTTAATTTTAATTCAGCATGTTTCGTAAGTTAATTGCCTCTCTTATTTTTTTCATTGATTTTTTTTCCCACTACAACAAACCGGTCGCATTTCGTTTATACTCTGTCAACCTGCTGCCATGTTTCTCCAGTAGGGATGTAACGATATCCAAACATCACGATACGATAATAATCACGATATTTTGGGGGCGTTGGCGATCACAATATTGTAAAAAAAATAGATCATACTAAAAAAAAAAAAAAAACAGCACAATATTGTGCTTTTGTACATAACAGCAATGCATATAAACCACCTCCAATCTCTAATAACAATATTGAGGCACTTAATTGCAAATGCAAGAACACATTGATCGCTTCACAAGCAAATTAGGTTCCTCTTCAGCTGACAATTAGCATAGATTTTAAACATAGAAGGCCAAAACATCCCTAATAAAATTCAATTGCACGAATAAACTAGCCACTAAAGGGTGCTAGAACTGCACAAATGGAAATCAACCTGACTTTTTTTGAACCGATGTGTTCCTTTTAAATATTGTGAGCATGACAATGGCGATATTGTGGCAGTTTTAATATCGCGATATCACGATATTGCCCTTATTGTCACATCCTTATTCTCCAGGTGGGCTACCAGATCCGCTTCGAGACCACGCGCACCACCGCCACCAAGCTCATCTTCCTGACCGAGGGCCTCCTGCTGCGGCAGATCCAGCAGGACGAGACGCTGGAGCAGTACCAGGTGCTGATCGTGGACGAGGTGCACGAGCGCCACCTGCACGGCGACTTCCTGCTGGGCGTGCTGCGCTCGCTGCTGGCCGAGCGGCCCGCCGACCTGCGGCTCATCCTCATGTCGGCCACCATCAACATCAAGCTCTTCTCCGACTACTTCGGCGGCGCTCCCGTGCTGCAGGTGCCCGGCAGGCTCTTCCCCATACAGGTAAGCCCACGCGCGCGCGTCAGGCGGACATTTATTGATTTTTTTTGGGTCAACTGCGCGTCCGTCGTCCAGGTGATCTACCAGCCCGTCCCCCCCGAAGAGCAGGCGTCGTCCCGCACGGAGAAGCTGGAGCCGCGCCCGTACCTGCGCATCCTGCAGGCCATCGACCGGCGCTACCCGCCGGAGGAGCGCGGCGACCTGCTGGTCTTCCTGAGCGGCGTGGCCGAGATCGGCGCCATCCAGGAGGCGTGTCAGGTGTACGCCACGCACACGCGCCGCTGGATCGTGTTGCCGCTGCACAGCACGCTCTCGCTGGCCCAGCAGGACAAGGTACTCGCGCTCTTTTCAGTTGGGACATCTGTTTTTTATTTTTGCTTTTCTTTTTTTTTTCTCCTTTTACTTGGCCTTCTGTAATTGTTGTAACTTGTAGGTCTTTGACATAGCGCCCCCTGGTGTGAGGAAGTGTATCATCTCCACCAACATTGCAGAGACCTCAGTCACCATCGATGGCGTGCGCTTTGTCGTCGACTCAGGTAGGCAGAATGCAAAAAAAAAAAAAAAAATACTCACAATTGAGTCAAATAAGTCCCCCACTTAATCACAAAAATCTGTCTGTTTAATCTGGCAATTACATGCAATCTGTTACTGTTTTAGTTTATTATTATTATGTATAATCGTTTGTCGTTTAAAACTGCACACAGTTACTTTCTCATCAATGAAATTCCTGAATTCAACGTAATGAAGAATTTTTATTTTTTTTTATTGTTGATTTTTGCACAGGCAAGGTGAAGGAGATGAGTTTCGACCCGAAGGCCAAGATGCAGCGTCTTCAGGAGTTCTGGATCAGCCGAGCCAGCTCGGAGCAGAGGAAGGGCCGCGCGGGTCGCACGGGTCCCGGCGTGTGCTACCGCCTCTACGCCGAGTCCGACTACGACGCCTTCGCCTCCTACCCCGTGCCGGAAATCCACCGGGTGGCGCTGGACTCGCTGGTTCTGCAGGTGTGCCTCATACTGGCTCTGCTGTCGACTGCAGATTGCAACAACGACAAAAAAAATAAAAATAATCAAATCATATTTTTTAATAGCATTTGCTGTACATTTGTATTTTTAAAGTAGTTGACACCATTTTTAGAATAATGCAAACACATTTAAAAACATAATATATTGAGAAAGAGCAACTGTCATCTCACAATATACATCAATATTCACGCCCAAGATGTACATTAAAAAATGAAACTACGGCCATTGTGTTCTGTAGGCGTAAAAAGCAGGATTAAGGAGGGTTTAACTTTTAATAATCTTCAGAAAAAAAAACTAGACTGAGCTTTGAAATATGCTCACTTCCTGTTTTCATTCTTCTTCTTCTTTCAAATTTAGTGCAAAATTGTATGTCGCCCTCCAGTTATTGACAGTGGAATTACACCCATTAAACCGGACAAAATCAATTCAGGGGAAAAAGTACCCTGAGCTCAGAACTTGACATACAGGGAGGTTTACTGTCTATTTATGATTTGAATTATTAGTATAGTGAAAATATTTTTAAGATGGATGGAATATTTCGGCATCAATTAGACTTAGACTTAGACTTGACTTTATTGATCCCTTTGGGAAATTTACATGTCCAGCATCAATGACAACAGATAATAAAATAAAAAATAATTCAATCAATCAATAAATAAGGTTATTACACCAGAGATTGAATTAATAATAATAATAAAAATAAAAAATACAAATTTAAACAATCAATAAATAAGGTTATTACACCAGAGATTGAATTAATAATAATAATAATAAATAAAAATTCAATCAATCAATAAATAAGGTTATTACACTGGAGATTGAATTAATAAAAAAAATAATAATAATAATAACAAAAACAATTCAATCAATCAATAAATAAGGTTATTACACCAGAGATTGAATTAATAAATAAATGAAAGGGCTACGACGACGTCGGTTCACTCAACTTCCTGTTTGTGCCCGACTGTTTGTTTTCCCCCCGCAGATGAAGAGCATGGGACTCGGTGATCCGCTTTCATTTGTCTTCATCGATCCTCCGCCGGCCGCCAGCATCCAGACCGCCGTGACCTACCTCAAGGAGCAGGGGGCGCTGGACCAGCGGTGCGAGCTGACCACCATCGGCGGCGTGCTGGCCCAGCTTCCTGTAGACGTCGTCATCGGTAGCGACAATCTCGTAAAGCCCCCATAAACATCGAAGGGAGCCCAGTTTTGCCTGTCTTCCCCCCCCCAGGCAAGATGTTGGTGCTGGGCTCCTTGTTCAACCTGGTGGAGCCGGTGCTGACGGTGGCCGCCGCGCTCAGCGTGCAGTCGCCGTTCCTGCGCAGCTCGCAGCGCAACCCCGACTGCGCCACGGCCCGCCAGCCGCTGCACTGCAACCAGGGAGATCCCTTCACGCTGCTCAACACGTTCAACGCGTGGGTGCAGGTCAGCGGGCAAATAGAGCAAACATGCAAGTGTGCCTCGTCAAGCGGATTCGTGCGGCGGGCACGTGGAACGGATCCTTCCGTGATTGTCCACAGGTGAAGGGCGAGAGAGGCGGCGGTTCCAGGAAGTGGTGCCGTCGGCGAGGTCTGGAGGAGCAGCGACTCTACGAGATGGTCAACCTGCGTCGACAATTCGAGGTAAGCGTGTCGTGAACGACAATGACGCGGAAAAATAGATTTGCCCCTTGATTTATGATTTTTGTTGTTGTTGTTGTTTTTGTGTCATCAAGCCAATCTTCATATCATACAGACGACACAAGTTAACGCAAAAATGTCTTTGCAAACTCATTTGCTCCCAATAACGTGCAAATATGTTTTTCTTTTTATGTTTTAAGTGTCCCAAAGACGTATTTATAAGTTTCATTTTTTTTTTTTTATGCTAGAGCATACAGAAGGCTTTGATGCAGCCTCTCAACTGCAAAGAACGGTTGCAGAAATGGTAGTTATTACACAAACGGCCAGCAGGTGACAGCAGAGCAAAGGAGATCAACTAGGGCCATCTAGAAAAAAAAGCTAAAAAAATTACTTACAATTTTGAATAGATTTTGAAAACTGATGAAATTTAGCTCTCTTCTAATGCTAATTGCTGCAAAACGGAAACAGATAGAAACATACTTTTTTTTTCCTGATGAAAGAAGAGACTTTCATCTTTCTTTTGATAGGTTCTATGCTTTTATAGCAATAGAAGACAATATTCTGTGGGCCTTGCAAAATCGGTCAAAATTCAGTAAAACGGCCGGGAGCGAACGGGATTGCGCAATGTGAAAATGGCGGCGAGTGAATGAGTTAAAATTGGCTTGCTCATCTGAAACATTTAAGTGTGATCAATCAGCAAACTATCAGACAAGGGGAGAAAATATTTTTTTCACCGTGCCTCCGCTTCGACTCGCCCGTTTACGTCATCCGGCTCCTTCCGGCCAACAGGCGCTGCTGAGGAGCCACGGCCTGCTGGAGGCGGAGGCCAACGCCGCCGCCGACGACCGCGGCGACCGGCAGCAGCGGCGCGAGCGCTTGACGGAGAGGAGGAAGCTTCATCAGATGAAGAGAGAACACGAGCAGCAGGAGGGCACCAAACGCAAAGTCCTCAAAATGGAAGAGGGCCAGGACGGGGAGCTCTCATCCGGATCCGACACGGAGGACGCGAGACGGGGAAGGAGCAGGAAGAAGAAGGACGAGGACGCCGCCCATGTGGACATCCAGGTAACAGACCTCCGCCCAGGTCGGACTCATAATAACGAATAACAAAAAGCGATTTGAGTGTCAAATCCAAACGTCATTTTGTTTGGCGGTTCCTCTAACAGGAAGTGAAATTCAAGCTGCGCCACAACGTGTCGGAGCTGCAGGACGCCGTCGACGCCAGCCAGGATTTGTCGTCCCGCCAGCAAGCGCTCCTCAAGCTTCTTCTCTGCCGGGGCCTTTACCCGCAGCTGGCCCTGCCCGACGAGCACAACGGCACCCGCAAGGACACCGAGCAGGTCCAGACCTACCGTCGCGCCGCCATCTTGTTTGTGGGTTTTTCTTTTGTTTTTAACGTTGTCGTTTGACTGGTACGGCGCAGGTGTTCCATACGAAGAATAAGCAGGGAATCATAATCCATCCCACGAGCGTGTTTGCCAGCGACCCCGAGGTGTTGCATGTGCGGGATGACGTCCGGGATACGGGTAAGATTCATAAACACGGGTGTCAAAAAAAAAAAAAAAAAAAAGCCCACACAACTGCATAAGATGTGTCAAATCAACATCGCAATGTCGTAGTAGTTGCACTTGGCAAATTTTGTTGGATTAATTCATGGTTCACTTTCCTTTGTTTTTGTGCATAAGCTGAACCTCTGAGACCAAACATTATTATCTTAATTTATTGCTTGTTTTTGTTTAAAAAAAAAAACTTCGAAAGAACACCTTAAAAAAAATGCATATTAACTCATTTGCTCCCAAAAACGTGTAACTACGTTCTATTTTAAATGTATTAAGTGTCCCAAAGACGTATTTAGACGTTTTTTTTTTGTTTTGTTTTTTTATGCTAGAAGACCCTACATTAGGCTTTGATGCAGCTTCTCAACTGCAGAGAATGGGTGAAAAAAATGGTAGTAATTACAAAAACGGCCAACAGGTGGCAGCAGAGTATAAGAGCTCGACCAGGGCCATGTTGCAACAAGCGGTTTTCCCCACATTTCTCGGCAGATATTCTAATGCTAATTGCTGCAAAACTGAAACAGATAGAAATGTACTTATTTTTCCGAATGAAAAATGAGACATTAATCTTTCTTTTGGTCGGTTCCATGTTTTGATAGCAATAGAACACAATATTCTGTTGGCCTTGTTAAAGCAGTCAAAATCCAGTAAAAGATCCGGAAGCGAAGGGAGTGGCTTCAGTGATAATGGCGGGAGTGAATTGAGTTAAATAGCAATCCATAATATTGATGAGGGGGGTGGGGAAAATCGCAATTAGATTAATTTTTTTTTTTTCTTCTTTCTTAAAATCGCTTAGCCCTACTTTCATAATACAACACTGGTGTCCCATTCAGTTCCATTTGCTTTTCTGAGATTATAAAAGCAAATGATAATAATCATGGATGTCAAAACCTTTTTTTTTTTTGAAAGAGTCCAAATCTTAACGTTGTCTGTTTATGTGCCCCCATTGAAAAAGGACGCGACAGCAGCAAACATCAGCTGCTGGCCTTCGTCACCTTGCTGGAGACCAACAGGCCGTATTTGTCCAACTGCGTGCGCGTTCCTGCACTGCAGGTTAGTTCTCAAGTTCCACACAACATTTAGGGCACCCTGAACTGGTTGCCAGCCAATCGCATTTTATTGCTATTTGTTTTATTTGATGAATTAATGTATTTATTTTGTGTTAGTGATTAAATGTATTGATATTTAGATTTAGACTTAGACTTGACTTTATTGATCCCTCTGGGAAATTGACATGTCCAGCAGCAATGAGAACAGAAAATAAAATAAAAAAAATAATTCAATCAATCGCTAAATAAGGTTATTAGACCAGAGATTGAATTAATAATAATACTAAAAATAAAAAGTTCTTTATTTTGTGTCATTTTACCGCTCTTTGTTTTTTGACAAATTTTCATCATTTTGTATGCAGCAGCGGTTGTCGATTCTAATCCTCTAATTTTGCAAACAATTTGCCAATCACGTGGAAATTCCATGGCCAGGCTTTGCTGCTGGTGGCCAACTCTCTGGACAGCAACGCCGACTGCTCCCGCCTGGTGGTGGACGGCTGGTTGGAGCTGCAGCTGAAGGTGCCCGAGGAAGCCCTCAGGGCGCTGTCCACGGCGCTCGGCCTCCGGGCCGAGTGGGAGCGCCTCCTGCAGGCCCAGCTGGGGAAAACTCCCGCCGCCGAGGTGTCCCGGAAGGCCATGCGCAAGCTAAGCGAGCGCCTGGTCCGCTTCCTGCTGTACACCGAGGTGCAGTCGTCTCCCAAAATTCTCCTTTTTCTCAGATAGATTTTCGTTTTTGTAGCAATCCTTCCTGTTCTCATCTTCAGACCAGCTACACGCTGCAGCGTCTCTCCGCCCTCCACGCTCAGAACCTTTACGTCGGACCCCGGGCCGAGTCGGATCTTTCCCTCGGCGCCGGTCTCACGCCGCTGTTCCCGGGCGCCGAGGCCAAACCGGACCCTGTCAAGGGAGGACTGCGCGTCACCAATTTCTTCACCTACAACTGTCTGACCGTAAGTTACACATTTGCGCTCGTCTTGTGCTAATTCACAGAAATTGACTTTTTATTTTCCCATTGCATGACAAGGATTCCAGGGACCTGTACAGCGAGTGCCTGAGGACATTCTGGAACTGTCCCAACTGCGAGCTCTACATGCCGCTGACGCCTCTGGAGCGTCTGCAGCACGAGACCACCTGCAGGCCGGCGGGGGAACAACAGGAGCAGGACGAAGGTGGGCGGGGCCGCATTCGACCACTTCCTGGTTTCAACTCAAAACGAACGTATTCGCACCAGATTATCGTATGCGCATATTTTAGTATCTACTGAAGATGACATCACAGTTGCTCAGGTCCCAGGTAACAACCAATCACAGCTCAGCTTCAGAAAGCAGGTGAGCTGTGATTGGTTGTCACCTGGGACCTGAGCAACTGTGATGTCATCTTTACTCGGCAGCAAGTGGCAAAATGGTCGACCCGCAAGATGGATAAAAAGGGCTGGCTTTTGCTTCATAACTCATATTCCACAAAAGTAATATTCATCAGAATGTCATGTTTAGACTAGTGAGGTCACACATAACATATTATCAAATTTTTTTTTATTTTATTTATTTTTTTGACTTTCCCTTTACCAAATATTCTATATGTAGTTGACAAATAAAATAATTATTTTTTGATGATTAGAATGGTGTTTTTATTTACTAAATCAAGATATTTCTTAAAAAGGACAATTTAGAGTGCAATATTTTTGCTCAGTTTTTTTTTTTTAAATCTCCCTTTAGTGCTATGTACTTCAATATTATTTAGTGTGTTTTGTGTTTTCTCATTAGGGGCGGATGATGTGGTGAAGCCAAGCTCCTCCTCGTCCAGCCTGTGCCGAATCTACCACTGCGACGTTTGCGACCAAGACCTGACGCTGACGTCCACGGACATCCTCAAGCACAAAAGGCAGCACATGTGCTCTGCTAAGTAACTCGTTTGGCTTCTTGCTTGCTTGCAAAAAAACAAAAAAAGCAACCACGGTGTCATCGAGGTGAAGAAATGAACTTCAAGCGTTTAAAATATAGAGTGAGGGTTTAATAATGATACAAACCCACGATATGTAACACCTTCAAAGCAGCACATTGGCACAAAGTCAGAAGTAAGACAGCACGGAAGATAAAAAAAAAAAAAAATTTGCCTCAAGGGAGAAAAACCCCCAAAAAGAATCTCAATAAATATCGCGATAAATAAATCATAAAACGGATCATATCTCATTAATTACTTTGAAACTCAAAATAATAATAATCATAAATACATTTGGAAATATGCACATTGGCAGAAAATGAAATAAGGTCAACAGTACTGAATACAGAGTTACTCAGGTAAATCATAAGGTATTGATTACTCAAATCAAAAGGCACATTTATTAAGATGTAAGAACGGGCGAGGTGGGGGGGGGGTCGGCGAGAGTGTGTGGACAGGAACGCCATCTTACGTGTGTCAAGCGGAAGTAACAAACGTGTGTGTGTGTGCGCGCGCGTGTGCACAATGGCTTCTTTTTTTTTTAACGGCTTTGGTCCATCTGCGTTTTCAAGTCAGCCAGTGGACGTGTGTGCGTGTGCGCGTGTCTGTTGGGGGGGGGAGCGGTGGAATGGCAGTTTTGTTTCCTGGAGCAAACGATTTGTGATTTTCTGTTGCTGTTGTTGTGGTGATGAATTTATGACACTCCACCAACCGACGGCTTTCGACTCGTTCCGATCGGACCCAAATGTGGATGCGTTACATTTTCGGTCGGGAGAGACGGAGGAACTTTCCGGACCCATCTCAGCTCACACTTTTCATTGTCATGATGCAGAAATAAGACATAAAAGAAGATTAAAAAAAAAAAAAAAAAAAGCACAGTGGCTATATTTACGTGACTGTCATTTTCCAAAGACCTCCTCATTATCCTTCCACCATTTTTACATAACTTTTAAAGTTGCCTATTTCAACCCAAAGTTGTAATGTCATATGATAACAAATTCATATTTTTAGAGCAAAGGGAGATGTAAAGTCTTCCGTTTTCACTCAGGAAAATGCACTATATAAATACAGGTTTTTTGGGGTTTTTTTTTACCCATGAACTCCTTCTCAAACGACACCTCTGGGCTTCTGTTAATGTGTGGTGGTGATTTTTTCCCAACGATGTTGCCATTTTGTGGCGCGTGAACGAGGTTGTAAAGTAGTTTGGTACTGCTGGCATTTTATTCCGCAAAATTCTAGGCCGCAAAAGCCCGTTTTTCAGTCCCACTTGGTGAAAATGTGCCTCGACACAAGTGCATGTCAATAGAGTGGAAAACATCATTTATTACTGTAGTTCAAATGGAATTATCAAAAAGTGAAATTTGTACAATATATTATATAGGCTTCACTATACACAGTTGTAGTTATTCCCAGAACTTGAAGAATCTAAAAAAATATTACACAACAGGTATATTTCAAATCATGTTTGCCATAGCTCAGAAAATAGGTAGAAAATAAATGTTATCATGTTTATTATTACATTTGTGTACAAATTTCACTTTGAACTTTGAAATTGAAATACTGAAAGGAATTAAGTTTATTATGATAATATTCCAATGTATTTACATGCACCTATATATATATATATATATATATATATATATATATATATATATATATATATATGGCCACGTGAATATAAAGTGTAACTGTGGCAGTGGAGGGGGGAAAAAAACCAAACCATGAGTGGGAGCGTGACTTTCAAGTAGCAGCTTGTATGTCTCTCAAAGCTCGCATGAAGCCGCCATTTGCTGCTCAGCGGGCCGCTTTATTAGGTACGCCTCGAGAATCAAATGAAATGCCAAATACAAACATTACGTGTTTATTATTATTATTATCCATCCATCCATTTTCTTTACCGCTCGCTCCTCACAAGGGTCGCGGGGGGTGCTGGAGCCTATCCCAGCTGACTTCGGGCAGTAGACGGGGTACACCCTCAACTGGTTGCCAGCCAATCGCAGGGCATTATTATTATTATGATGTTCTTTATTATTATTGTAACTTTAGCCGCTAGTTGTAGCAGCTATTCCCGACCAAGTGTGCCAATTTCACTTATAGGTCCAAAAATGTGTATTTTATTCTCCAATTAGTATATCTTTGTTCTTCTCTTTACAATTCATAAAGTACAATCATAGATTTGTGTTCAAGTATAAATCTCACACTTGGTCAATAAATTTGTGAGTAAACTGAGACGAGATTTGCAAATTCTTCTTTTGGGGAGAACCGATCGTTCCTCGTTCACTGAAAAACTCTTTATTAAAGCTAGAGCAATAAAAGTATGACTTTGACGCCATCTTGGTGCTAAGGATCTATGTTAAAGTGAGCTGAAGAGTTTCATTTAGACAAAAGCGTCGCCATCTTGTCTTCTCAATATTATTGGGGGCATTATCCACGCAGATTATTTTAATTTTTTTATTCTATTGGCGGCAGGGGTCGTTCCTGCTCCCCCATATAACGTTTTTTTTGCTTCATATTGTGTGGGAAGCACTGCTTGATAGACTTGATCTGATTGGATTCTGTTGGCGTAGCTAATGTCGCGGCCCCTTCCGATTGGTCACAATAACACACGACACTTTCCTCACGTCACGTACAAAAATACTCTTTAAATACATTGTTCATTGCACTTTTTTTTCCCATCTTTTGGGTGGACGCATTGACACGTCCACGGATTAGGTTAGTCGGGTTTCTTTGGGCCGGGGTGGCGACTCAATGGGAGGATGTGACAGTGTTTTAATACGCGTTCGTTATCGTCTAGTGTTTCTCATTGCAACTTTTCCCTTATTAATAATTGTCCTCATGCATTTGTTGATATTTTCACCAAGGCTCGCTCGCTTTATTTTTGCCCCGCTGTGAGGTAAATTCGGAGGTAAAGGGCAACAACGTCTGTCGGTGCTACACGAGTTAACACCAAACCCCTCAAGGACCTCCTGTGAGTGTGTGTGCCATTGGGGTGGGGACTCATTGTCACATTTAATCAAATATACCAATTACAGACACTCCCCGACTTAGGAACATTTGAACAATTCCATGTTAGTTATTATTTTTTAAATTCTTCTGCAAGCCTGACTTTTGCATGACACCTTCAGTGTAGTACCACGTTTTACCACAACCTGTGTCGGGCAGTACTGAGGCGAGGCGAGGCGAGGATGGGGTCTCCTAATGTGTGACCAATGTTACCAGTCTATCCATCTATCCATCTTCTAGCGCTTATCTGAGGTCGTGCCGCAGGGCCGGCGGGATCCCAAGGCGTTCCCAGGCCAGCCGAGAGACATAGTCTCTCCAGCGTGTCCTGGGTCGTCCCCGGGGCCCCTCGCCCGGTGGGACATGCCCGGAACACCTCTCCAGGGAGGCGTCCTGGAGGCATCCGAACCAGATGCCTGAGCCACCTCAGCTGGCTCCTCTCGACGCGGAGGAGCAGCAGCTCGACTCTGAGTCCCTCCCGGATGACCGAGCTTCTTACTAAGGGAGAACCCGGACACCCTGCGGAGGAAACTCATTTCGGCCGCTTGTGTCCGGGATCTTGTTCTTTGGGTCATCACCCACAGCCCGTGAACATAGGTGAGGGTCGGAATGTAGATCGACAGGTAAATCGAAAGCTTTGCCTTTTGGCTCAGCTCTTTCTTCACCACGACGGACCGATACAGAGTCCGCATCACTGCAGACGCTGCACCGATCCGCCTGTCGATCTCTCGCCCCATCCTGCCCTCACTCGTGAACAACACGGCAAGAGACTTGAACTCCTCCCCTTGGGGGAGGATCTCATCCCCGACCCGAAGACGGCACTCCACCCTTTTCCGACTGAAGGCCATGGTCTCGGATTTGGAGGTGCTGATCTTCATCCCAACCGCTTCAACACTCAGCTGCGAACCGCTCCAGTGAGAGTTAGAGATCGCGGCTGGATGAAGCCAACAGCACCACATCATCTGCATCATCTGTTACCGGTCTATTTGGATAATTTCTTCAGATTCAACTCAACTCAACTCAACTCAACTTTACTTATAAAGCGCTTTAAGAACAGGCGTTGCTAATTGGTGGGGGTGAGATTTTTGTAGTATGAAATGTGTGACCTAGTACGGTAAAGGTTACTGAAACTGACATAATGCTTTTAACAAGCGCTAATTACATAGTGACAATTAAATTAAAAAAAAATGGCAAAAATAATATGAACAGTCACTTGTTCATAAATTGGGGAGTGTCTGTAAAAAATAAAAAAAAATAAAAAAAATAAAGAAAGCTTTTTTTCTCTCTCAAAACGGACATTTCAAAACAGCATACACGTTACCCACCCTCGTCCTTGTGTTAAGTCTCGCTTTCGCCAACTGGAAATCGGTGTAGATCCACAATGAAAGGCTCCATGAAAGGTGGTCTGAGTGCGATGCACCCCCGCAGTCCAAGAAGGCCCCCCGGGTTGAAAAGAGAAAGAGCGGAATGCAGTGGAAGGCTGTGGGGGACTTCGGAGGGTCACGTCGACGGGACCCCCCCACCATCGCTTCCCGCCCCGAGCCTGGTCTCATCGGACCGCCTTGTGCTTTCCCCCGCAGCAGCCACACCGCTCGCCGCAACGCAGGCAGGCGCGCAAAGGCAGGTAGCAGCACATGCAGGGCACGAAGAGCGACAGGGCCACGAGAGCCAGCCAGCGGGCGCAACACAAGGGGTGCGGGTGGCCCCCCATGGAGTCGTCGCACGAGCACGGCTCCCAGAACTCGCCCTCGGAGTCCGACATGCAGTGGTAGAGCAGGCTCTCGGCGCACCAGACGCAGGTCCACTGGCGCAGGCAGTGCAGGGCTGGGTCCGGGGCGTCCCTGCAGCGGCCCCGGCCGTTCTCCGAGGCGCTGAACACCGAGCGGCAGTACACGCAGCGGGACGAGCACGAGGATGACTGCTGCGGGCACGGGCTGTCGTCATCGGGGGAGATGGCGCCCGGGTCCCCGCAGGCCCCGCCGCCGCCTCTCTTACGGGTCCGTGAGCGGGGAGGGGCCAGGGAGGTGTGTATGCAGCAGGGCGAGGGGGAACCTTTGCCGGTCTCCTGGGGGGAGCCGGCCCCTGAGGACACGCCGGACACAGCGTTGGGGATGGACATGGGTGAGGAGGAGGACAGACGCTGGGCCGCTTTGCTGTCCAGACTCACTGTGACGTCGCAGCCACCCGTGCCCATCCCGGACATCTCCTTCTCAAAACGGACCACGCACAGCTCGGACTTGTCCTGCATGCTCCCTCCGCTACCTACAACCACGCCTCCGGTCAGCCCCCCAACCATAGTCCTGGTGGCCCCCGCTCGTCGGTAGTCTTCATATCCTCTGGACCCCCACAGGTCCTTGCAGGGATCCACGCTGCGCAGGTCCCCCTCCTCCAGCAGGGAAATGGTGGGCGAGAGTGGGGACAGAGGCGACGACGCCGGCGGACCCATGGGAGGGGACGGTGGCGCTGGAGGCGGTGGCGGCGGGGATGGGGGATTCAAGGCGGCGGTCATTTGCGAGGGCTGGTGTTGCCCCGGCCTGGCGTGGATCTGCAGGGATGGTGTAGAGTTACAGTCAGGAAGAGAACAGCCCGCTGCTGTCGGGTTTTATATCACGACTCAATTGGGATCAAATTTCACTTGAGTAGAGGTCACTTTCATCTTCATTTCACTTCCTGTAGGACCGCAATAAATGCAGCACTTTCAGGTGTAGAATTACCCCACTAACCCTAAAAGGGAATCCTTTCCATACCCAACTTTACAGTACAGATCAATCCTGACTGTACTGATTTTTACACCCTTTTTTATGCACCAAACCTTTTGATCCAGGGAGAAATTCCAAGGACCCTGTCATAATCCTCATAACAAATAAACTTAAGTACACCCCTTTTCATGACCTCTTTAATTGGAAAGGGCGTAACCAAATTCAACTGAATACTGCATTACCTCATTATTGCATCCTGACACCAACTCAGGATTCACCCTTTTGAACGGAACTAAACAGGACCACTTAGTAGAACCCAACACTCAAAGCTCTGTACTACCTGGGCAGGTGTCTGTGTGGTTGCGCCGGATGTGAAAGCAAACTCCTCGGTCCGCACGAAGCAGGTGGAGGACGACTCGCTGGTCACAATGGTGATGGGCTTGGGGAGCATCTCCTTCCTGCTGTTGGACGATGACTCGCTGCCTGTGTGGGACTGGCAGAGGTCGCACATCATCCTGCGATTCAACACTATTCAAAATCTTAGGGTGGGGGGGGGGTGTTCTATAGCCAGTCACTGGGGATGGTACTTTAAAATGTTTTACCGTTGTACTTTTTGGAGATACCAGATACAAACAGCTGCCTTGGAGTCTACTAAGGGATTTTTAAAATAGACAAGCTGCACCTCTATTCCATTGTAGTCATCCAATATTTTGTCCTTTTGGTTGCTCCTTTTGTACCTTTGACATTTACAGTTCGGCAACATACTTGTACCTTTTCAGATGTGTAAAAGGTACAAACCATTATCTTAGAGTCCAGTACTTAGACCTACGTGGTACATTGGTGTAGTTATATCAGGGCTGCAGTGGGATCTAGTCCCTGGGGTGATACCCTGAAAAGGTTCGACCCTTTTAATATTAACAGTTTGGAAGCATACCTGTACCTTTTTGGTCCTGGAAAAGGTACAAACAGCGGAGGTCCTTGGGTATACAGTAGCATAAACTACCAGTATACCTTAAAATGAACACCCTTTTGTCATGTTGTCAGGTTCTAATCATGTCCCAGACTGGCTACCTTTTGGAAAAAACTGCGCCCTTTTCGACCTAGAACAGGCACAAACCTTGTAGACTTACGAAGTACATTAGTCTAGGTGTACCAGGTCTAAGGTGTCCAATCCTGTACCAGATGTGTTCACTTCAAAGGTTCTGCTTTTACATCCTTGACTTGACAGGTACAAAACATTTAGTTGGAGTCCACCAGGATACATTAGAATATATCATACCTAAAAATTGATCAAATAAACTGCTGTTTAACTGGATCCAAACCTGTCCTTGATTTGTTACCTCCACAGGGTGTACTTTTGCACCCTTTTGCAGTTGAGGACAACCATCCACTAGGGTACATCAACAAGGATCATACCCAACAATGGACTCTGACTCCTAATTAGTAGGGTCCAAACCTGTCGTTGGGTTGCTACCTTCGAATGTTTGACATTTGCACACTTTGTGTAATGGAACTCTCCTTTTTTTGGACTGGGTACAGGTTCAAACCTACCTTCACGTATTCTACTTTCTATACAATTTTAGGAACATAGTACAAGTACCATTCAAGTAAGCCAGGAACTTTGGAGCACGATGTACTTTAAAGGACATAAATGGATTTGCGTTTGGAACTGGAACCCAAAACTACTTGGCAACTCACAGCTTGCCCGTCATCCTCGGTGTCTGCTTCCTCCGGTGTGGATGAAGAAGGCGAGTCCGAGCCTGAAATGCATCAGAGGAGAGATGTTTTGAGTGGTCCCCCTCCCCCCTTCCCAGCTAAAACTGGAGACTAGAACTTGGCCGGATGCACGCCCACCTCGGTCCAGCTTGTCGATGACGCCCTGCAGACCCTTCTCGAAAGAGATGGCGTCAGCAGGACTCTGGAAGGTCAGACCGAACTTGCGCTCGTCCACCCGCCAGTGATGAAAGATGGGATTCACCTTGTTGTAGACCAGGCCCCTTTGCACAGCACACTCCAGCACCGGCTAAACACACACAGGCACACAAGCTGTCACAATACGGCTGTGTAGCTTCTCATTCATCCAGGACTTTGCAAAAGTTGAATAGAAGCACGAGGAACTGAAGATCGCTTATGGATTTAGGTGTAAAGGAACCTTCAACAACTAAGAAGAGTCCAGTTGACCTCCATTCAACTTTTTGCTCAAAGATAATAACCGCAACCCAGATAAAGAAGTAACTCATCATCATATTGCGCTCACCGCTCGGTCCCGCAGCCTCTCCCCGCGGATGACGTACTCCCTCCGCTTGTGGCTCCGCCCCTTGCATATGACCACGTGACTGAGGCCGCCCCCGCCGAGGGGCACCCAGCCGCCGCTGGAGTCGTCACGTGTCATCACCACCGCTCGAACACGCACGCTGGCAGGGGCGGGAAGAGACGACGTGAGAACGCGACCATGGACTGTAACCAGGCCTTGAGTCATTTTAATCTCAGTTAAAAAAATAATAATAATAATATGCTGATTTTTTTTTTTTTTTTTTTTTTTTTTTTGCCTCGGCTACCAATTTATCTGGTGTGCAACATCGAGGAGTGAAGGCAAGCCAGCACACTGATCTGAATATATGACCGGATAGCCTTTTGAAGCCGCGGGGCTGCCATATTGCTCCTCACAAGAAACGTTTATCGAATTTCGATCCTGTACAGTATCGAATTTGAGACAGGTACTTAGTATAAACAGTTGCGATTTATGGTGTTTTAACTTTGTTATAAACACCTGTTTAAGCTCTCGGTTTGGTCATGTGACATTCACAAGCTGAGCTGTGATTGGTTACCTGAGCCCTTGTGATGTCATTTTTCAGTCGACAGCAAGTTTCAAAATGTGTTTTTCAAGGTACTAATTATACATGAAAAATAATGAAAATATCAAATTTATTATAGGCAAAATATTCATGTTTGACTGCCAAAAATGGCTAAATAAGTCAAGTATCCCTTTAAATTTAAGAAACAAAAAATGTTGGTTCTCTAAAAAAGAAACCAACATAGTCATTCATAAGTGTGTCTTTTGTGTATTCATAATTGTTCTTTAACCAAGCAAAAATAGGTTTTATCCAAAGAATTTTCAGTCGGTTACCAGAGTACCAAAATATTTGTTAGCTGTAGCACGTCTGTTTTCGTAATATCGACCTGTCTATATAGTGCCATAGTTTGCCATTTTTCTTTAATGCAGTTTGAATTTGTAGGTGAGTGGTAGGTAGCTTAATTATTCACCATCTTCACAGGCTCAGATTTAATGATTTTATATTATAGAGGGATGTTTTTCTTTCTTATTTTAAAACATTCAGATTTTTTTTGGGAGGCTGGAGAACATTAATAGCATTTCATTCATTTCAATCGCAATTGAATTGAAGGATGGGGAAAAAAAATACAAGTCGAATTATTTTTCAAAATCGTTCCTATCTAACCTTTCAAAATGAACGACCCAGTCCACTGTATAAAAATGTCCATCATGGAATATGAATGAATGAATGAATGATTCCGAACACAGCCCGTGCATGCGCGCGCATCCGCGACGTTCAAGTGCGAGGTGAGAAAATGGGAAAAAAAACACAAGAGGGAAGAATGAGTGTTTCCTCGGCTACACATCAATGAACGTCGTGTGCGCGCGCACGTTTTTTTTTTTTTTTGCGTCAGCAAACATCGCGATAATTCCATCAGACGACGCTCCCCACTTCCTTCCCTCCTCCCTCCCTTTCGCCCTCCTCTCTTCCATCCCGCCCCTGCTACTGCAAACCATTAAGAAGACATATATGTTGTTTTTTTATGAATGGAGCGAAAAGGAAGGCGAGGAGGATGCTGCTGCCCCCCCCCCCTCTTTTTTTTCGCGATGGGGGGTGGGTGAGAAGGAAGAGGAGGTGCGATGGCGGAAGGGGGGGATAAGGGAAGGAATGGGAGGAGGGGAAATCGCATTTCATTCATAAAGTTTGGCTTTAAAAAATCATAATGAAAGGCCGAGACACGTTGATAAAAAAAAAAAAAAAAAAAAAAAAAAAAAAAATCACGACGCCTCTCGCCTTGAATGGCGCGACGCTCCTTTCCCTCCTCCTCCTCCTCAATCTCCCCTCCTGGAAAGACAAACTCGCCATATTTTTGCTCTTTTTTTTTCTTCTTCTTTTGTTTTTGTTTTTTACCTCCATCCTTTCTATCCTTCATCTCCATCATGTCAAGCCGTGTAGTTGTTCACATAGCACGCCTAATATTTATTTTGGCTGCTCTAGTGCTTGCATGTCCCTTTTTTCATTCATGTATAGATGACGTGCTGTTAATGGACATGTAGGCGGCTTTCGGGACACCAAATAATAGAGGAAGAATGCACCAGCACACATGGATGCATGTTTCTTTGTATTATTTTTTTGAACATATAATGATGATAAGATTTTTTTTTAATGATTTTTTTTAAAATCCCATATCGCGCTATTCATTCCGGAGGACTTACTCGCCCTCCATGGCTCGCCGTCGCCCGCTCGCCGGAGCCCACCGCGGGCTCTGCTCTCGCTGTGCTCGGCCTCCTCGCAGCAAACACACGCCGATGGGGCTCACATCGTCCCCGCATCCGCTCGCGCTCCTCCCCGCGGTCGGCCTCCTCTCGCCGGGGCCTCCTCGACGTCGTCTCGGCCGATCAGGACAGGCTGGAGGTTGCAGCAGCCATTTTCCGCTGGCAGCATCCTTCCTCCCTCCCTCCCTCCGTCCTTCTCGTCTCTCTCTCTCTCTCTCTCTCTCTCCCGCGCTACCTGCTGCACATCCGCACTAATCATTGACAGGCTCGTGCACGCGGCGCGGCCATGTGAGAGGGAGGCACAGCGGGACGGCAACGGAGCGGAGCGGAGCGGAGCGGGCGTGTGCGCGCGACGGGACCGTGCAGGAGGAGGGAGGATGCAAGCAGGACCACGGACAGCGCACGACAGGACGAAAATGGCGATTTGGACAAAATGTAGGTGCAATGCTGTCAACCGCTAACTTGCCTTTCCGCTTTTCATTCGCGTGTCCATACTTGCGTCGTTGCTGCTATTTGTTTATGCATCTTTCGCCTAAAGCATGCAAGGGGGGTCTGCGACGTGCGGCTGTGGAGCCACATGCATGTGGATAAAATATTCTTTAACTGAATTGATGATTTTGATTTTTTTTTTTCCCAAGAAAAAATTAATTAAATACTAAATAAAATGTCAAAGTCCGAATTTGTAAGTTGTCAGAGAAAAAAAAAAAAGAGCAAATGTGAAAAAGTTTTTAAAATTTCACAAAAATGTCCCAAAATTTAATTGCCATAAAATGTCTACAAAATCACCAAAAATCTTAGAGTATTTAATTAAAAAGGCAGAAAAGAAAATGTTCAAAAACTAACAATGAAATTTCCAAAAACAAATCCCGAAAATTACCATAAAATATACACAAAATTGAAAAAATATTTTTTTTAAATCAGAAAATTGATAGGGAAAAAAAAAGGCATTACAAATGTCCAAAAAATAGCCATAAAAAGATGGCAGATAATGACCATATGTCCATAAAATTGCATTTTATTATTATTATTTTATGATTATTGCGGGCTAAAATGCCTGATTTGCCTCTTTTTTTTTTGCGATTTGTTGTTGTTGCTCAAATGGAATGGAATGCTATTTATATAGCGCTTTTTTTTTTTTTTTTTTTTTTTAGCTGCCCAAAGCGCTTTACAAACAATGCCTCACATTCACACCAATTATCACCAATTATTGCCATCTCCAGCTGCCGGGCATTTCCTCCTCAAAATCATCAGCTTGCACTTGATCTCTCTGAAAAACGAAAATTACGACTCTTAACTACGGTTTTATGAGTCCCTCCCGACCGCCAGATGGCGGTGCTTCATTCACTGAAGGGAAGATTCAGTGATTGAAGCACCGCCATCTAGCGGTCGGGAGAGACGAAATAGAACGTACAGTACATTTGTACACTTTCAATTCAGGGAGTGTGGTGATATGATTCCGTTTATAACTCTACACAATTAACTTTGTATCATATTCTATGATTACATTGCATTTGGAACAAAATAGTCCACCGCCTCTTTCGTGCAGATCGCTTGCGTCCGCTGCACGTCTGCTGTGCGCATGCGCAGAAGGAAGCTTTCTTCTTCGTGAGTTTAGCTTCCATTTGACGTGATGGGCTTTCTTCTTCGTGACGTATTTCTTGTTGTAGCCACCGCTGCTTCAAATAAACCGCCCGCGGAGTCATATCAGGCGAAATAACACGAAACTGAAGTGAAACGTGCATTAAAAAAAACAAAAAACAAATGTAGTTGTTGCGGGTAAGTTCAATTTCGGAATGTTCTTGATTTTGCGTTAATAGTTGCGATCACGAAATCCCGGAGGGAAATTGTCAGACCTTTAATCAAGAATACTCAGTACGTCTGTCCTTCATTGCTTAAGATTGGTTCCTTTTTTCCTTCAGTTTTTTACAAGTGCATCATATTGCTTTTCATTTATTAGTAATAGTTTATCTTAGACCTGCGCGTGTATTTTTCTGCCTTCCTTCTCTGACCAATTTTATCCTTTCGATACTTCATGCCTTCCTTCCTTTCAAAATGTCTTGGCGGTCAGAGAACATTCGACATAATCATGGTGGGATTTTAGTTTAAGTGCTAAAAATAAAACAGCTGTTGCCACAAAATGTGGGGGAAAACATGATCAAAAGCTAAGTGGTTTTTTTCTCTTTTTAATCAAGTTAATTACAATTAGGAGTTCTGTTTGACTTTTACAAGATGGATGACACCAACGCGTGTCATCGTAGAAATACGGTAAACCTTGGCAAGTCTGGGGTAAAAAAAAAATAGCAACAACAACGTGAAAGTAAAGTGTTCATCCCAGATGGTGCGTCTGTCGATTCACACGATCATCTCCAGCTGCCTGGCGTACTCGATGACCTGCTGCGCCAACTCGGTGGACGGGATGCTGACCTCCTCCGTGCGCTGCTGCTGAATGCTGAACGAGTAGCAACCGGCCGCGTTGAGGCTCCAGCCGCGCTGAAGGACAACAAACGGCGAGCGCGTCCGCATCAGAATGTGAGTTGTGGTCGACAGCAGCAGCTCCTGCGGAGTGCGCTCATGTTGCGTTTGTGTGTAAAACGGAAGCGCGGGTACCTTCTTGGCGTAGTCGGTCATCTTTTTTGACGAGGAGAAGAAAAGCACACGCGTGGCCTCGGTGAATTGAATCTGCTCGTAGGCTTTCTCGATGCAGCCGGCGATCTCGTCGCTGCGTAAAACAAAGTTTTTTGTAGTGCAGTGACTTAAAAGTGAAATGTGTTTCTTGGTCAAGCTAGTCATTTTTTTCCTCTTGCTGCAGTCTATAAAAATTACAAATGAAGACTTTTTTTATACTCACACAAACACTAATGATGGACTGATATGTTTTTTTTCAAGGTCGATACCGATGAGTAAGTAGTCAAGGAGACCGATAACCGATATTTAAAGCCAATATTCATTTGTAGTGAAAGAAAAAACATTAGTGTCCGATAATCGGTCTATCCCTAACAAACGTCTCTCTCTCGTAGGATGAGTGATACGGAGGTTACTTGGGCTGAAGCAGGCAGTAGTGGTAGCAGCATCCATCTTGCCCTCACCGAGACCAATATTGCACCTGGCGATGGAGGTCCTCCCAAAAAAAAAAGCCAAAAGGACCTCCGCAGTGTGGGACTTCTTCACTGTCTGTAAAAACGATCGATCCAGAGCCATGTGTAAGCTTTGCAACACCAATATAAGCAGAGGTAAAGATCCAAACCATTACAACACAACAGCTCTACATAATCAGCTGTTATATATTCATCACATGAAAAAGCCCGCAGGATCGTCCACCTCGTCCAAAGCCGCAGGCAGCATTCCATCTTGCAGCGCCGCGTTTCAGTTGGGTGCTGCTAAGACGACGACATCTTCTTCTTCTTCTTCTTCTTCCTCGTCTTCACCAACGCCCGCCTCATTTGCAGCAACGCTGCTATTCCATGAAACCCATCGCCGGTCCCAAAAAATTACACAGTTGATTGGCAAAATGATCTGCACTGATCTTGAGCCTTTCTCGGTGGTGGAGAGAAGCGGTTTCAAGAATCTTGTCGCCTTTTTCGAGCCCAAGTACAAGATCCCGTCGAGGCAGCATTTCAGTCGAACGCTCGTGCCCGAATTGTACGAGTCTACGAGAGCACAGCTGGCGCAGTCACTCAAGGCAGCTTACGGAAGCGTCGTCAACCTCACGACCGACCAGCGCAACGCCCACGCGTACCTGTGCATGACAGGGCACTGATGCGAGCGCGCGGGGGACTCGTCGGTGCGGAGGAAAGTCGGGCTGCTCGACGTTGGCGTCCTGGACGTCGATCACAAAGTGAAGGACATCCTGCGCTGCCTGGAAGAAAAGATGAGGGAGTGGAAAGCGTCCGTCGGGCAGCCTGTCCGGGTGAAGTTTGTCGTGTCGGACGACGACGCGGCCATCATGGTGGAGGCGTTCAGCCAATTTGGGCCCATCCCGTGCGCGGTGACCGCGGCACTCGAGCAAGAGGACAGGACGGTCGCGTCCCTTCTGTCCAAGGCCAGGCGCATCTCCGGCTACATTCGCCGCTCGAGCAGAGCCAACGAGCTTCAAACGCAATTTAACCTTCCCCGGTGCACTTTAATCACCGATAAAAAAGCGAGGCAGAACGACACGTTCTACATGCTTCAGTGGCTGGTGGAGCAGCGCAGCGCCGTGCAGATGATGGCACAGGATTAACGTTGACCCCAACGAGTGGCGGCTGGCGTCGGACGTGCTGACTGTTTTGAGTCCTTTTGAGGAGGTGACGCTGGCGCGCTCCAAACGGAGCGCCTCCATCTCCGAGGTTATCCCGCTACTGCACGGCTTGCGCTCCGTCATCAGGTCGCTGCTTTTCGGGGCAAACAGTGAGGACGACTCCGATCGGGACGCCTCGGAAGAGCATAACCACGACGCCGCAGCCGAGTCCCAGTTGGGAGCGGTGGCGAGGAAACTCGCAACCAATCTGGTTAAAGAACTCCAGTCCCGCTTTGAGCCCATCTTTGAGAACACCACATTTCTGCTCGCCACTCTCCTTGACCCCAGATACAAGACGGGCTATTTCCCAAACCGCGTTGACGCGAATGCGCTGAAGGAGACGCTGTCCCGCAGGATGGAGCTCGACTGCGACCACGTGGCCGCGCCTGCAAGAAGCGCAAACGAGACGGCAGCCGCCGGCGGCACTTCCGTCTTGTCCTTCTTGCAGAAAAAGAAACGTGGCGCTCCCACGAAAAGGCAACTGCCACCATCTGACGTGGAGGCCGACCTGGCAGACGGCGATATCGGCCTGACCGACGATATCGGCCTGACCGACGATCCGCTCAAATACTGGTCTGGCAAGCTCCAGTGCTGGCCCAATGTGGCACACTTTGCACTGCAGCATCTCGGCTGTCCACCGACTAGTGTTCAGTACGAGCGCGTTTTTAGCGCCGCTGGAAATGTGGTCAGTCCGCAGCGAGCAAACTTCGACCCGAGCCATGTGGAACAACTGATCTTTATTAAAGTCAATGAAGATCTGGAAAACAGCGGAGGACTATTTGACCAGTAAGTAGAACAACATCTCGCCTATCCTGCTAACTCAGTCACGCGCACCTTAATTATTAATTTATTATTAATTATTAATAACACCCTTTAATATTAGGTAGTAAAAACTAAACAAATAAAGAAATATGTTGCATATGACAACTTTCATTCATATGCTTAGCAGTTCATTATTTCCTACTGCATGTGCTGTATTCAGCATTATTTTCCTAAGTTTATTAAAAAACAAAACAAAAAAAAAACAAAAAACGTTCTATTGTTTCTTTACTATTGTGATAAAAAAAAGGTGAATATTAATTTCCCAAACTGTTCTCTAAATATTTATGCATATGCTTAAAAAAATTCATAAGTTATTTTATTTTTTTTAAGTTCTAAATAGTTCCTTTACTATTGTGATCAAAAAAGTGAATATTAATTTCCAAACTGTACTGTAAATATTTATTCCTACACATACATTTTCTGAGTTTATAAATACTTGTTTTAAAAACAGTTATTCTTTTGTGATCAAAAGCATTGATCTGTTTTTTTGTCAAATAAACAAAATAACTTTTGATCAAGCCATATCCATTTCAAATTTTTTTTTTTCACTTCACCGAAACTTGCTTTACAAAGCAAAAAAAATAAATTGAGTAAAATATTGTATTAAAAAAGGCAACAGCTCTTAACTGGAAAAAAAAAAATCCATAAGTTCGGACGTTCGTGAGTTATGGTACGCCAGTATTTCTTTTCTCTTCTGTAGTGGACTGAAACAAATGAGAAGCAAACCATTGACCATTTGGTTGCCGTGCCAACGTAACCTTACCGAATGGTGTCGAGCAGGATGTCAATGAAGAAGGTGTAACTCTCTGCCGGGATGTTGCCTTTGGCCAGGAACACTTTGTTGTAGCTCCCCTCCATCAAATACTGGAAAAGACCACAAGAGACCTCGTTAGTATTACTAGGATCCAAAATATATGGAAAACACGCAACAAGGCAGCAAATTATGAATTGAGCTTACATTTTGGAAGCAACACACTACTAATGCATTCTAAGCATGACTATAAATCTTATCAGCATACATACACTTACAAACATGGCGTTTTAGTGTGCATATGAGGAGATGGAATAGCAATTCGGCGAGAGAAACGTTGCGGTTTGACCTGCTCTAAGGACACGGGATGCCTGATGTACACGTTGGTCTGAATGTCGCGCGCGCTCAGCCGTTCCAGTTCCGTGTGGAATTCCGACACGCGGTTTTGCGAGAGCAGGAAGAGCAAGTTGAGTCCGAGAATCTGGTGCATGTAGGCCGCTTCCGGCAGCTCCTCCCTGTACAGAAAAATCGACAGGGAAAATATGTCACTAATAATAATAATAATAATAATGCGTCTTTCTTTATCTATCTAAGCCAACGACGTATAGTGACAGGCAGTACAATTAAATGCACTTAGATGAGAGAAGGTAGAGAAAAAAAAACCTTCCTACTCACCAGTTGCCATTTACACAACAAAGCAACTTTGTGTAAGCAACTAAACAGCATCACACTAGTCAATTTGTGAATAAATGCTTAAAAAAAGGATTAAGAAAAACATATATTACTTGTAGTCAAAGTAGTAGCACTTGAGCTGGGCCATGTATCTCTCAAAAGAGGGGATGTCTTTTTTCAGGATACTCCACAGGGCTCCGATTTCAAGGACATCACCTGGAAAGAGCGAGCGATAAAGACGTTCGTCTCAGCATCGATCGGAATTTATAACAATTGCATAAATCATCCGAAAATACTCACGCGCTAAGATAAGCTGCTGCTTGGTGAACGTGGAACCGCTTGTGGGTAGAAAGTTCAGCTCCAATAAGGACACCTGTGATGTAGTGAACAATAATAGACATTATAAATTGATACTGGACAGATATGAGAATACTTGTCCCGTAACATACTGAAATATAAAGTAATATGTGTACGATTAGCACAATGTGGGAAGTAATATCATTGGCAGTGACATATAACATGCTGGAAAATAGAAATCACTAAAATTAAACAGGGAATTAGTAAATATTACAGTACAACTGAACAATCGATATTTATACCCAAAATGGCGTCCCTGTGATGATGAATTATTTTGACACGACAGTTGTCAAACAGCTGAACACTCGCTCCTACACTTTTGGTGCGTTTTCTACTCATTCTTGCTAAATAAAGTATCAAATAAGACTTACCCTGTTTTAATTACAACGTCAAGCATCAACATGTGCCAAATAAATTCTCAGTGGTATCGCTAATTTAGCAAGCTTGACCCTCCCGGTAACTAACGTAGCTAGCGACATGGTAGCCGTAAAAAAAACAAAAAAAACAGCTGTTGCAGGTTCGACTCCAGATGTTTAAATAAAACAACAACCGTCTTAAACATCGCACTGTACCTTGAGTTTAGTGAGTAGTTCGCCACATTTACTGAGATTGGGGCTTTTCTTGTTCCACTCCGCTTTCAGCGTCTCGTACAGCCCCGCCGTCTCTCTCAACGCCATGGTGATTCTGCAAATTACAGCACGACACCGCATGACGCGTTGCGGCAGACGTGTGTCGTAAAACCGGAACCTTTTTTTTTTTTTTTAAACAAACTAGATCAAGTCCGTGGCAATGAACCATTCGTCACCATTGCCGCCATATTGAATGTGGAAAAGTGACCGCATCCTGCAAAGGAGTTGATTCAACGACAAATTTAATGGGATTACAGTACAAATATGATTTAACATCACAAAAGTGAAAGGATCGATCAGTAATAGAATTATAAGAGTTAACAATAAGGAATTACAAATTACAGATATGTGGAAAAAAAGTACACAAGGGAGGAAAATACATTTCGATCTTAGACATTACACAATTCAGTCGGCAATTCTTTTAAATACTTTTTGTGTTATCTAAAGACCTCACACGTCAACACATCTTTGAAATTAGTCAAAATCTTTGACGAACAACCAAATTTGGCACGTGTTATATTTGACCAATCAAATATGGCGGTCACTCTGACGTATGGCAGCAACGGCCCAATCTGCTGCATATTTACTGTCAACGATGCTCCGCCCCTTCCCCTTTGGAGTCTTGTCAAGATGGCGGCATTCGGTACGGAGCGCTGGCTTAGCGCCTTGGCGAATCACGAAATTTTCAAGAAAATACGCGACAAGTTGGACTCGGAGCCCAAACCGTCCGAGCGAGCGGTCGCCAAGAACCTGACCTTTTGCTTGGGCGCTGACTTTTTCCTGTGGGACGACGTGGACTGCGTGTTGTACACGACCAACCTGCGCCAGTTGAACGCGGCGGCGGACGAGCACGGCGGCAACTTCCAAACGCTGCTGTGCATCAACCCGCCTCGCTTCCCGGTGTGCCAGCTCCTCCTGAGCCCCACGCAAGGCCACGTCGCGCTGGTGGGCCAGCGGGGCGTCTCGGTGCTGGAGCTCCCGCAGCGCTGGGGCAAGAGGTCCGAATTCGAGGGCGGAAGCAGCCGCGTCAACTGCAAGACCACCCCGGTGGCCGAGCGCTTCTTCACCAGCTCGCCGTCTTTGAGTCTCCGCCAGGCGGCCTGGTACCCGTGCGAGACCGAGGAGCCGCTGCTGCTGCTGCTCACGTCCGACAACACCATCCGCTTTTACGGCCTGAGGACCCCCCACACTCCGGTCAAAGTGGTGCCCGTGTCGCAGTCTGATGACGACGCGGGCAGCGCCCGCGCGCCGGCCCGCGCGCCGGCCCGCTCCTACGCGGCGTCCCTGGGGGAGGTCGCCGTGGCCTTCGACTTCGGCCCGGTGTCCTACGTCAAGGAGAGGCCCGTCTACCCGCTCTACATCCTCTACGAGAACGGCGAGACGTACCTGTGCCACAGCAGCCGACAGGTGAACAGGGTGAGCGTGAGCAAGCGCGTGGGTCCCCTGCCCATGTACCCCGCGGCCGAGGACAACTACGGCTACGACGCATGCGCGATCCTGTGCCTGCCCTGCGTGCCCGGCATTCTGGTCATCGCCACGGAGACGGGCACGCTTTACCACTGCGTCGTGCTGGAGTCCGAGGACGACGACGAGACGGGGCCCAGGTTCGCAACATTTATCAGGCATAAGGTTTTCTCTCCATTCACATGATTAGTTGAGAATAATATATATATATATATTTTTTGGGTGTGGGGGGGTTATAAAATGTCATATTTAGAGGTAAAATCCACCAATTTTTCCGGTTGATTCTCATGGAAAGTTAATAATAATCCTTAATTACCTATTAGATTAACTTTTTCAAATTAGACACTTTTTTTTTTTTTTTTTTTTTTTATAAATACAAATTGTATTGTGTTCAATGACATTCAAATATTCCTCCACTCGGCCCCAAATCAGCACTTCTCATTTGTTATTTTGTTTTGAATTAAGTATGTTGTAGTTAAATACTAAAGGACAACATATTATAAAACAAACGTTCTGCCAGTAATTAAATTTTTGGATTTTTTTTTTTTCTGTTATCGGAATTGAAATCTGCCAAATATCAGACTGTTTGCAACTTTGTAAATTCTTTAATTTGATTCAATTCCGGTTTTATTTGTAAGCGTTAACATAACATGTATTTATTTTTTTAATGAATCCGTTATCGGAATTGAAATCTGCCAAATGTCAGAGCATTTCCAACTTTGAAAACGAAGTCAGTTGTGTTTGAGATCGTCATGTGGCAAACGCAGGTGGCCGGCGGGCGCGGCGCCGTCGCTCTACGTGCTCGAGTGCGTGGAGCTGGAGCTCACCCTGAAGGTGGCGCCGGCGGCGGGCGACGACGACGAGCCGGACTTCACCTGCCCCATCCGGCTGCACCGCGACCCGCTGTGCCCGCGCCGCTACCACTGCAGCCACGAGGCGGGCGTGCACAGCGTGGGCCTGGTCTGGCTGGACAAGCTGCGCCGCTTCCTGCGGGCGGCCGACGACCAAAAGGACGGCCTGCCCGAGCTGGCGGCCGAGCGCCGCTGCGCCGTGGAGCACGTGGTGTGCACGCGGCCGCTCGCCGCCAGCCCGCCGGCGCCCGTGCAGGGCTTCCTGGTCGTGGCCGACCTGGCGCTGGGCGCCACCATGGTCTGCGTCAGCGCCGCCTACGAGTGCGTCCTGCTGCCGCTGCTCAGCTCGGTGCGGGCGCCCTCGCCGCCGCTGCTGTGCGCGCGCGCCGACCCGGGCTCGGCCGGCTCGCCTCTGCGCGGCCTGGCGGGAAACTCCTTCGAGCAGCACGTCCGCAACATCCTGGCGAGGGCCTCGGCGAACCCGCTTCTGCTCAAGGTAAGGTTTTCCTTGACGTCAGAGGTGCCGGCCATTTTTCAGTGGCCCGTGACATACGCTGAAAATGGCATTTGACTCAGTTCAGATAAAAACAACAACAACAACAACAACAAAAATGTTTGGAGATGGTCAAAGTAAGAAGGGAGGGTGTTGAAAAACAGGTGCCATTAACTCATTCACTCGCCGCCATTTTCACATTTCTCAGTCCCGTTCGCTCCCGGCTGTTTTACTGGATTTTAACTGATTTGCAAGGCCCACAGAATATTGTGTTCTGTTGCTATAAAAACTACCAAAAGAAAGATGAAAGTCTCTTCTTTCATCAGAAAAAAAAAGTATGTTTCTATCTGTTTATGTTTTGCAGCAATTAGCATTAGAAAAGAGCTAAGTTTCAGCAGTTTTCACAAATCTGTTTCAAATTGGAAGTCATTTTTTAGCTCTTTTTCCAGATGGCCCTGGTTGATCTCCTTTGCTCTGCTGCCACCTGCTGGTCGTTTGTGTAATAACTACCATGTCTGCAACCGTTCTTTGCAGTTGAGAGGCTGCATCAAAGCCTTCTGTATGCTCTAGCATAAAAAAATAAAATAAAAATAAAAAATAATTCCGTCTTTGGGACACATTTTTTTTTCTTTTGGTTGTATTTAATGTAAAAATATGAGAACGACTGCATGTATGCACTTTTTTTTTTTTAAATCAGATATTTTATTTGTATTTTCTTTTTTGTAAACTATAAACGGTAACAACAAAGAATACCGTAATTAACACTAAACAAAAACATAAACATCTGTCCATCTCCCCCAATCCAAACCTTTGGACCTTTAAAAAAAAAATCATATATTGCCCTTTATGACAACAATTGACCCATAAAAACAGTACATCCAAAAGAAATAAGTCATTAGTTAGTGGCAAACAAATAAAATGACTTGACTTTAATTTGCTCATCTACCTCAGTTGAAAAAGACGATTCTTTTTTCTTTCTGTCGAGAACCACTGTAGTGTTAGCTGACTGCGTTCAAACAAAATGGTCTCCCTCCTCGCGTTTGTCCAGGCGGGCGACGGCGAGCCGCCGCCCCAGGAGCGCCTCCAGCTGCTGAGCCGAGCCACGCAGGTCTTCCGCGAGGAGTACGTCCTCAAGCAGGACATGGCGCGCGAGGAGCTCCACAAGCGCGCCAAGCTGCTGCGAGGCCAGCGCGACGCGCAGCTGGAGGAGATGGCGAGCTGCCGCCAGCAGCGACGCCTCCTGCGCGAGGAGGCCGAGCGGCTGGCCGACAAGTACGAGGACGCCAAGTACCGGCAGGAGGCGGCGGCCGAGCGCCTCAAGCGCGCGCTGGCCGGCCTGCACGGCCGCCTGCCCGTCCTGGCCGAGAGCGAGAAGGACATGCGCAAGGAGCTGCGGGCCGTGGCCGAGCGGCTGCGCCACCTGGACCTCGGCATCAAGCAGGTGAAGATGAAGATGGAGTACCAGAAGACGCAGGTGGCCGAGGACGCGCCCTCGGCCGGCGCCGGCCGCGCCGGCGTCTGGCTGAGCGGCCCGCAGAAGAAGGTGGTGCGCGACGTGCTTCGAGATGAAGGCCAGCAGATCGTGGACATGATGAAGAGAGTCAAGGAGATGTCGCGCCTCGTCGCCATGAGGAGCTCCGACTTGGATTTGAGCCACGCGGGAGATGTCGCCAGCGCCGGCGACTGCTTTTCATGATGTCATCATGTTTCAAATGGTTGCTCTCTTGAATAAAAAGGTTTCATGTTTCTCAAACATTTGTCGAGAGCGGCACTGTACCAGAGTTAGAATTGTTTACGATTTCAGGGTTGTCGTCAGTTTAGTTTTTTCAGTGTTACTTTTACAAATGTAAAACGTAAGGGGGCTTGTTTATGTATTTTTTTCAATGTTATTTTTTGTTAACCAATTAAATTGCTCTTTAATAAGTTCTGTGTCCACACTAGTCTAAATGGTATTCGACGTTCAATGGAGGCTGAAGTTTGATGCAGCACCGCCCCCTGCTGTCGACTAATAATAGTGACGTCAAATGTGCTCACGTCACAATTCGAGCCCATAACACGTTTTACTTATGTGCAACTGGTGTAAATCCAAACGATTTTTTGTGTGTGTGTGTGTGTGTGTGTACTAATTGCGTTCAAGTATGCTGTCGCCTGACACATGAAAATGTCGGTGGGAAAGTTCAGCTTCCTGTTTTTGTTTTCTGACACAACCCCCAGTGAAACTTTTATATGTTTTTATAACGGTTTTGTTTTGTTTTGTTTTTATATATCACCGACCTGAATCGCTGATAGCCGTGCAAGTCGCTGACGTCACAGGGCGGCCATCTTACTCCTCCCATCTCGGATCTACAGATGAGACGTACAGCTCGTAGGCATTTGGCATATCTATCTTGTCATATATCCAGATCGGTGTTTTATATTAACATCACAGACCACTTTTTTAGCTACACCATGTCCCGATTATCACGTTACTTGAACGCAAACATTCTGTAGGCGAAACCGTCCATGTCGTGTTTTTTTTTCTTTTGGCCACCAGAGGGCACTCCACTCCCACATTCCTCCTCACCATTTCCGTGTTTTTGTTCAACTTGCACATTTGAGTGAGGCCGGGGTGCACTCGGAGGCGTGTTTGTTGTCGGGGTTCCCTGACGTCGTGCACACTTTCGTGTTTTGGTGACTGATTATGGAACAAGCTCCAACAAGAGTTCCTCTCAAATTGGTAAGCAGACGTTGTAAAAATAATCACACTACGCAATACTTTAATAAGGACAAAAAATAAGTACACTTTCTTACACTCTACTTAAAAAAAAAAATGTGTGGAAAACAACACAGAGTGAATTTAGCTGTCAAAAAAATTGGCGTTAAACACAAAACACGACCACAGCCCAGCAACAGGGTAACAACATGGCGTCCATATGTCACGTAACGAGCAGTTGACCAATCACAGCGTAGTAGCTCTCAAACCGAGTTGACCAATCTATCTTCGGCTCCTTTTACTTCATGAGAAGACACCGCCACCTCATGGCCAAATTTAGAAGTGCGTCAGGGTCGGACTTGGCACCAATTTGAATGGCGGCCCGACTAGCCAATGAAGACATGTTATGGTGACTAATGCCTGGCCGGGCCTGGCCCTGTATATTAAGTTTTAATGATTATTTCATCTTTATAATGTATTATTTCAACAACTGGGTTTTTACTAACAGACTCCCAGGCCCAAATGAGGGGCAAGGAGGCATGTCGGTTTGTTTGTTTTTTCGCTTAAAGGTACAGCGCGCCGATCCTGCGATGGAAACTGAACAGAGGCTCGGGAAAGAGATATTAATAACTCTCGTCTCGGCCCCCTCCACATTCTTCACATGTGAGTCAGCTTCAAGCCAGCGAACCAGCGAGTCACTCAGTCGGGGGAGGATTGCTCGCTCCTGTTTCTCATTTGCCGCCCTTTTCCACGGGAGGAGGAGTGGAATGAGCTGTCCTGTCCTCCTCGAAAAAAAAAAAAAAAAGATGGAACATTTCACGCAAACACGCACAAGCGCTCTCAACATACGAAGCTCGTCAAGGGAGCGAACACAAATAATGATGTGGATAGACTCCACTTTGTGCGGCTGATGTTGTGATTGGAAAATGGTGGTATGCACACTTGGCCCGAGTGAGTCAGGGTGAATGTTTATCAGGACGGCCTGCGAGAGAACATGACACACGGTGCAACTTACACGTTGCTGTAAATTCCAAATGATCTTTTCTTTCCATATAGGAAACCATGTGAAGGCAAGACAGTTGTTTAGTGGAAACTGGTAAGTGCGTCTGTCTCACAGTTTGGAGGTTCTGGGTTCGAATCTCATTTACTTGTGTGTAGTTTGGAACCTTTTTTTTTTTTTTTTTTTTTTTTAACCATATGTCCAACCCTGAATCGAAATGACAGATAGTCCGAGACAAGACACAGTCAAGTAACTTTATTGCTGCATAGCCGACATGAGGCCAGGCGGTGGCGCTGTGCACAGTAGTAGTCGGCGTTGTCGCCTTTTTTATGCGCTTTATTACAATCGTGTGACCAGAAGCAGCATTGAGACACACCCAAAAACAAAACAACAAAACACAGTGAGCACCAAGAGCGCAAAATGCTTTTACGTGGGGAGAAAAATAAAAAATAATATATGCTATTGATGCAAATGAAAGCGGCTACGTACACAACAGGTGAGCTAAAGAAGCGGCGTGCACGTCAGGTAGCTATAATACATCACGCTTAGGAGTCATGATAAATATACTGCAGTTATTTACCAGGAAACGACTTTTATTACGTACACCTGCACCTCTTTTCTGATCCAATGAAAGAACAGGAAGTAACTAGCTAACGTAAAAAAAAAAAAAAAAAGCTGCTTTCAGGGAAACTGGGAAAGATGGAAGTTTTTTGAGCTTCAGACAGGGAAATTTAAGTGCAGGTGTACCTAATGTTGCGACCAATCAGTTATTTGAAGCTAGCAGTGCCGCCATCTTGTTACGGGACGCTCAGCTGTACAAAATTCAAATGAAGATTTTGTATTTTGTATTGTCGACTGAGTGACAGGAGCACAAATCCTGGGGAGAAAAAAAAAACGGAGACACGTGGGAAGTGTCCGTTCATTCGTCACTCCTCTGTCCATCTGTCCATCAATCTATCATCACCATCTGTACATCCAT